>NC_056725.1:594290649-594355649 GCF_019279795.1 Protopterus annectens | reverse complement strand
GTAAGCGGGTTTGCGCGGGTTGGCGTGATGCTTAGCAATGCTAAGCTTATCTTATTTTATGTTAGCAATACTAAGCTAAGCTTGGTGTAGCTTATCATATCTTAGCAATGCTAAGCTAAGCACACACATGCGCACACTGGTGCAAACCCGGTTACTACTGTTTACAAGTGCTCACTCCCGCTAACCCCCGTGCTCATTTCTCTTGACAGAAAAGTAAATGGGGAGATAGGAATGTAGTGATAAAGGGTGCACAAAGAGGGGAAGACAGTAGGGAAACTAGCTTGGGATGTACACGATGGGTGTGGAGAAGGTCCATAGCTGCCCATTTCTTTACCAGCAACAGCTGTGCATATGCAATACAGTTGGTGGGATATTTGATACCTTCCACCCCTGAGAGAGGGGTGAGGACAACTAAGTATGTTGTACTACCAGTTATGAATATCAGGCACATGCACTGTTTGTGAACTGCTGTACTGTCATTAGTACGTTACTCACTTCTGAACAGTTTGTGGTTTGTTTGTGTTGACATTAGCACAGTTTGCTTAGGACAACTGGACATATTTCTGTACTGTGTATGCCTGCCTACACCCTTGGTTGTGCCTGACTACACGGGTATATATTACCTTTGGGTAGGGGTGCAGAACTGCAGAGTGCATTATTTATTATCGTGTGATGCTTATCTTACTGAACATGCAGAGTTGCTGTGTACCTGTAAGTCTATGAAGGCTTGTAGTCTGAGTAGCTCCCACCTGTGGACATATCCAGATGGTAGACAGAGGTCAGCCTAGTATTCTTTGACTGTGCACCACAGCAGCGTTTTCAGCACCTGAACAATGGCATTGTCACAGGTGGTTGCTAGCAGTACATGGCTACATCCTTTGATATTTCTGTGTTGTACTTGTACAAAAGGGCATGCTTGTGGGATTCATTCTACAGCTATTTGCAGAGTGTGGAACAGCAGACAAGCTGATATGCCTGTGTGTTTCTGACTCTTCCAGGCCTCAGATACTCTCACGTATATATTTGAACAGCCTCAGGGAAAGGTACATATAACTGGGATACACCTGTCATATAGTTCAGACATTTTGCAGTTCAGACTTTGGGGGATTCAGAGCATATCTATTACTACACCTTTTCTGACATGCAAGCGGTGTCTACTCTCACTTATTGACATTTGTCATTAAGTGAGATTCAACACCTTTCTGCCTACTGTTAGTACATTTCAAAGGGAGTCAGAGGGGCACAGCTAACATTTGTTTACAAATCAGGGTCATCACTGTAGAGCAGTCACTTTTGGGAGGTCTGGCCTGTGACCTATGCAAATATGCCAGTGTTTATCCTGCTCTGATACTGTGTGGGGTTTGTAAGCCTCTACTGTAACCTTATTCCCTGCTAGCATGGCTGATTCTCTTTTCACAGTCATGTCATGCAATTCAACAACACCTGCTGGTTAAGGCCCACAGAACAAGATTTATGTTATGCCATTCCTATTTTCCCTTTACATTCACTCATGGTAATGCATGATATATTGCTTTCAGCACTAAGCTATTGTACATCTGCTGTAGTGTAGTGGTACTTCATGCAGACTGGTGAGTCCAAGGTCCCGGGTTCGAGACTGACAAGGGTATTTTATTTTGCTGCTGAGCAGTACAAGGGCTTTGTCATACAGAGTGACTAAGGCACTTTTAAGCAGTTGTAAGCGGGTTTGCATGGGTTGGTGCGTCGCTTAGCAATCATTAGCTAAGTGCACACAAGCTCACACCCGCACACCCCCGCTAACTACTGCTTAAAAGTGCTTACTCCCGCTAACCCCTGCGCTAATTTCTTTTATGTGGACTGTATATATGTTTCGCAGCTACTAGCACTTCCATCACCCACTTTATATGGGACTGCATAACTCTGGGTTGCCAGCACATTTTCAAACAGTACTGTTTGTATAATGCAAAGGTACAACAACATTTCAGACACTGTGACACAGACACACTCTGGGTTTTAGACCTTTATTAATGACATTGCACACTTTTCCACAGGCTCACTCCTTTATTTGTTTTAACGGTGTTTATGGCAGACATGTTCAAGACATATTATACCTTTATTAATAGGTTAGAACAATCTTTTTTCAGGCTCACTCACTTATGTTATATGACAGTGCCTGCAGGGATATTATTCCAGACATATGTTACCTTTCTTAATGGGTTACTGTACTCTTTTTCTGCCTCTCTGACGTTTTTATCTGACAGTACATGCAGAGGACTTATTCAGGCAATTCTATGGCTGTTTTATTGTACTACAACACATTCTTTCATGCTCCCTCCCATATTTTATATAACAATACATGCAGAATAATCACTAACCTGCCTGGTGGCGCAACCTTAGCAGCCTATCAGCATAGGCTTGCTGATTCCCAGCACGGTCACCTGCAGCTGTAAAGTAAATGAGGGGATATTGAGACATACCTATCCATTATACATACTCCATTATCAATTCTTACATACTGCATTCCATGGCTACATACTCAGTTGTGGGGCATTCTGCATCCCACTGGCCTCCTGTATCCACTGGTTCAGGAGGTCCTGCTTTCATCTCTTCAGGTCTGCATGGTGGTGACGGACCTGCTCACCAGTCCGAGGAACGCCTGTGGCACTGGTGAGGTCACGAGCTAACCGGTTCCAAGCCTCTGCCTTGTACTCCGTCCCTTGGAACTGGCCCTGCAGGAGTCTTGTCTCGTGACAGTAGACAAGGAGCCAAACTGTGTATTTGGACTCTTCGATGCCCCAACGTTGCGCTTGGAAGCGTGAACCCTCTCCTGCACCTGCCATTCTGACTGCAAATGTGAGCTGCAATCAGTTATGGCATGTATTCACGCCTATGGGGCTCAAATATTCCGCATTTCCCCGCACTTTTTTGTGATTGGCCGTTTTGTAAAATTCTCGGCTGACTGCAGACCTGCTTAGTAATGGTTAAACTACCATTCGTAGGTTTATGAATGTTAATAGTGGCTGCTTCCCCTGTGTTGTCATGGCTTAGTGGTTCTGTACTTTGATTATGATGCAAAGGGTCCTAGGTGCGAACCTTGTCATTCTTTTATTTTAATACTGTCTAGACAGGCTAGGGGGTGCGGCTGCGTTTAAGCAACTTAGCTCTACGTTGCTCCCCGGTGCCCTACGGTGCCCTGGTTGGCGCGGCACGCACGTCTGCGCAAACACATTGCGCTGGGTAAAGCGCTGTTAAACTTTGGGCAACACTGTTGTGCTGGGTAAAGCGCGATTACACTATGGGCAACTCTGTTTAGCTGGGTGAAGTGCTATTAAACTATGGGCAACTCTGTTTAGCTGTGTAAAACATTGCTTAACAGCAGGCTATTATATATATGGGTCCTTTAAAAATATATATTTTGTTCACTGATAATTGGCCAGGTCACTGCTTTTAATAAAATTTTAATCATATATGTCTGGTATTATTTGAAATACTGATTTAAAACATAAATAAGAAGGGGAGTGGTGGGACTCGAACCATGAATGCCTTGTCTTTGTGCATACGCTCTACCATTACGCTATTGCTATTTGGATTAATTTGCATAAGTAGTTCTTATATGCTCTTCAATGTCACAATTGCTAACTGTGGTTAGCAATGGGCACACCCGCGCAAACAAGTGCAAATACGGGCAGCTATATTGTGGATTTAAAAAAAATTTAATTAATATTTTACGTTTTATAACTGTAATGGGGGTTTACAGTGTCAGGGAGTGTGGTGTTGGGTGCAAGTACATTTGAGCGGACTCGCTCTTGTCTGTTGACATTATGCTTTTTAAAACCTTGCAGGGGCGTGGACTTTGACTGCTCGGCAGTCGGACACGCACCCTGCTTGCCTACTCAGTCCGTGTAAGAGTTACGGATGAGTCAGCGTGCCCTCATGAATATTCATGGTATGCTGATGTCATACCGTTCAACTGTAACCTCCGAGTAAGACATATTAAGTCTTACAGGGAGGTTTCGTGAATCTGGGGGACAGTTAACTTTCTCCCTCTTCTTTCCCTCTCCTGAATATTTTTCTGAACATTAATGACATGAGGTAAGGCATATGCTTCAGAGTCCCCTATAATTTTATCAAAGTCCAAGAAAGTCTGGTATTTCCAGATTATTCTCATTCTGTCATGTTTCACAAATATAACTATTGCTTTGTAATCCCACATTTGTCAATTTCCAAGTTACAGTTTTTATTCCTGTTCACCATCTCCCAAATCCTCTTTGCTTCATTTCCGATGTACTTTTGATTCTTCTAATCAACTCTTCTGCTTTTTTCCTTTTCCTCAAGCATTTTCCATTGAAACATTGCAAAAGGTTTGACTGGCACAGTCTTTCTGTGGTCTTTATTACCAGAAGAACAAGAAGCAGAATCTCCTTCTGTTTCACAGCTCACTTTTTTTGGACAAACTTTTATATTTCTTCCTTAACATGTACTTCATCAAAAAATGATTTGCCCTGCCAGGGAAATTATTTTGAAGATAGCTGGGTACAACAGTTTGAATCTCAAACCTGCTTCTCGACATTCCTTGAATAGTGGAATACATTTACTCCTGTTCTGTTTGGTGTACATTGAATAATAATTCTCCACAAACACTCTGCTGTCTCCCACTTTTTGTACTTTTTACTATTAAAGGTCTAGGTTGCTTTCCCATAGCCAGGGGTTTGGAGCATACACACAGTGTGTCCTTTCAATTAACAATTCCTGTTGTGGAATACCAGTCCAATTGCTTGTTTGTGCTTTAATAAAATTAATACAGTCTGTGCCTTCCAGCTTCTTTGTTACAGCAGAAAATCTCAGGTATTCCCTATGTGCTCTGTCCTCTAATTCTATTATTTTTTGAAACCTCTGTTCTTGTGCAGTCTCTCACATTCAGCCAGCCTCTTCTTCATTTCGACCTCTGACTTTTGTAGTTTTATCACCTTAACTGAATGTCTGTGTAAAGGTTCTTCCATTTTTTCCAGCCTTTTATTGTTTGAGTTAATATACCCCATCAGTGTTTTGTTTATTTTAATCGGGTCTGTGTGCAGTTGCCTTATGGTTTCCTCTAGGTTAATGGAAATCATGTCTGGAGCTTGCACTGCTTTTTGCTGAACAGCTGCAGTACTCTTCCCAGTAAGTGTTTTTTCATTGCCTTTTGTAGCTGATTATCCTTCAGATCCTCTGTATTTCTTTTTTGCTGGCATCCAGGCAGTGCACTTACTAGGCAGATACTGAAATTTGTCCAGAAATTTAGGTCCACTGGCTTTCTTTGCTAAGTTCCAGTTTTCACACTGGGAGAGCTAAAATTAAACTTGTTACTCAGTATGCAGCCATCTTGGAAGTCCCCCTTCCATATCAGTTTTGAGCGCAATTATTTTTCCCAAAATTTGTATACCCAGCATAGAGGCGACAGCTGATTTTCACTATAGCTGTAACTCCCCAGTGGCAGGTGTGACCAATCTGTATGACCTTGGCATATCCTACACCTTCCTCATGTGTAGGTGTGTCTTACTGCACTCCCCAGGATGGGTGAGTCAGCTTTGGGCCATTACTGCTACCCACTGTCTTCAGGCTGTTGTAGTACATAAGCTGCTATTTGAACATGGGGTTTCTGAGTTGTACTAAGGGCTTTATCCCTTCAGATTCCATCTCTGTAGTAAAATAATATAATAAAAATTGAAAGCTTTTCTGTAAATCGTCAAGTAAAGTTGTTTATCTTGCCATTTTTTTTTCTGTTAGCGCTGTCTTTTATTTAGTAAAGTAGTGATGTTGAGTCATTTATTGTCATGGGTACAGTTTATTTTGTCATCTGTTCACCTGATGGAAAAACATTTTATCATCTTTTTACGTTGAGTTGCTTTTCATTAAACAGTATGTTACCCACAGTAGTGGGAAAATAAGTTTGTCCTTTTCACCACTGTTGTGTGATCTCAGAAAAGTTTGGGGAAGGGGGTGGAGAATGCTGGGACCCTGCAGAACAATTTTTTTTTTAACAGTTGGCTTGGATGATATTTTAGAGTGATTTTTATATTCAGTATTTGGAACATTCTTTATTAGTGAATATAGTCAATGACTTCTAATGCTGACATAGGGATGTATTTCACTGTAGTAAATGGGGATGATTATAAAACATTTTCTCTGTACTAGTAATGACTTTAAGGCTGTAATTAAGTCATTTGCTTTTTTTTACCAACTTTTTATGATATAATAAAGCTGGGTAGCCTGAATCTGACCTCCACTTCAGTAATTTTTATCAATGCATTCAGTATTTAAAGAAGGTATTGACTGACAGCTCTTTGGGCAGCCACAGTGGTGCAGTGGTTAGCATTGCCGCCTCATAGCAAGATGTTCTCTGGTTCGATCCTCAGCTGGGGTGCCTTCTGTGTGGAGTCTACATGTCCTCCCTGTGGTCGCGTGGGTTTCCTCCGGGTGCTCCGGTTTCCTCCCACATCCCAAAGACATGCTGTAGGTGGATTGGACACACTAAATTGTCCCTAGGTTGTGAGTGCGTGCATGTGTGTGCCTTCTGTGGAAGGTTGGGCGCCATGCTGGCAACTCGACACTGTAAAACTCCACTGCCAATCATGAGCAGACAGTGATCCGCTGTGGCGACCCCTAACCTGGAAAAAGCCGAAAGAAGAAGAAGATTGACTGACTGTTCTTTAAAATGCTGTCTCTGGCATCAGGAAGACCACATTGGTTAAAGCTGCAGGGAATGCACTTGAATTTTCAAGTTTTTGGAGTATAACAAGTACATTACATTGGTCAAGACCTACATTAGCAGGTCACTGCATTGCTGTTTGGTGGTACTTTTGTTTTCATCACTGAATGTTCACTAAGGTGTCAAGTTGTACTGCTTCTCTGTGTTTGCATGGACATGTGATTCTTTTATTTAGATGACTGGTTTATAATGAGCTGTTGCATATAGCTGATAATGGTCCATGTTGTCTTTGCTTTGGTTTTCCAGGCTTTTGGTGGGACACTTTCAGTTGGAGCAAGTCACATCTACTGTAGTGGCATTGTTATAGCACTTTTAAAGCAAAGCAGTAATATATATAAAACATACAAAGCCAAATACAAAAGGATATATACAGTAAAATATCAAAAATAAAAAGTACAGTACTGCAGTATACAAATTCTAAAATATAAAGTACAAAACAATACTTCAGCCATAAAGTATCGTGATTATAAAAAGTCAAGACCTTTAAAAGAAATCCTGACTTAAAAAAAATCCCGAGACTGGTCGGCCAGCACCAAGTGCCAACAGAGAAAGGTGGCATTTACAAAATTATAAAATACAGAAAAAAATCAAGATTGCAAAAGGCCAAAACATTCAAAAGAAACCCAAAGATTTGTAAAAGAAATACTGAAACTGGTCCACCATATCATCAGTAAATGTCACCCCTGTCAGAAATACTGGGTGATAAAATTGGTGTAGCTAAGGAAATGATTTTTTGAGATTTGATACAGAATCAGAATTGCCTAGATATATTAAAGCCTTGCTGAGTTTAATTCTGGTGGCTGCCAAAAAAGGAATTAACAGAAAATGGAAATCAAAATCTAAATAACTATACTTGAAGTACTAACTATTGTAGCAGAGGAAAAAGAACATGACTTGGGATGTTTAGAAGAGAGTAGGAGCAAATTATGTAGAAAAATGGGAATTGTGAGGAAAAAATACATGCAGAGTAATGTTTTGAAGGAGGAATGAGGTTTAAGGGAAGGCAGGAATTGAATGAGCTATATAATGTTTGATTGACGACTATAGGAAAAAGACATACAGTGGATATAAAAAGTTTACACACCCCTGTTAAAATGCCAGGTTTTTGTGATATAAAAAAATAAATAATTTCAGAACTTTTCCCACCTTTAATGTGACCTGTAACCTGTATGAAAAACAAACTAATCTGCTAGGGGAAAAATATAAAAAATAAAAAATGTAGAATAAGTTGGTTGCATAACTGTGCACACCCTTAAACTAATACTTTGAAGCACCTTTTGATTTAATTACAGTATTCAGACTTCTTGGGTACACACCTGCCATCAATTAGAGACTCTGATTAACCCCAAATAAAGTTCAGGTGTTCTCGTAGGATTTTCCTGACATTTACTCAGTTTCCTGCTACAGCAAAAGCCATGGTTCGCAGAGAGCTTACAAAGCATCAAATGTATCTCATTTATTGAAAGATATCAGTCAGAAGAGTGCAAAAAAATTTCCACAGCATTGGATATAGCATGGAACACAGTAAAGACAGTCATCAAAAAGTGGAGAAAATATGGGACAACGGAGACATTGCAAAGAACTGGATGTTTTTCCAAAACTGATGGAGACCAGACAAAAACTGGTTAGGGAGGCTGCCAAGAGACCTACAGCAACACTGAAGGAGCTGCAGGAATTTCTGGCAAGTACTGATTGTGTACTACAAGTGACAACAATCGCCCGCATTCTCCATATGTTTGGGTTGTGGGGTAGGGTTGCAAGACGGAAGCCTTTTTCTTACACAGAAAGTCATCCAGGCCTGGCTAAAATTTGCAAAACAGTACATCAAGTCTCCCAAAAGTATGTGGGAGAATGTGCTATGGTCTGATGAGACGAAGGTTGAACTTTTTGGCCACAATTCCAAAAGGTACGTTTGGAGCAAAAACAACACTTCACATTACCAAAAGAACACCATCCCCATGGTGAAACGTGGTGGCAGTATCATCCTTTGGGGTTGCTTTTCTTCAGCTGGAACTGGGGCTTTAGTCAAGGTGGAGGGTATTATGAACATTTCCAAATACCAATCACTTTTGGTCCCAAACCTCCAGGTATCTGCTAGAAAGCTGAATTTCACCGTTCAACATGACAGTGACCCCAAGCATACATCCAAATCAACAAAAGAATGGCTTTACCAGAAGAACATTAAAGTTTTGGAATGGCCCACTCAGAGCACAGACCTAAATCCAATAGAAAATACGTGGGGTGACCTGAAGAGGGCTGTGCACAAGAGATGCCCTTGCAGTCTGACAGATTTGGAGCGCTTTTGCAAGGAAGAATGGGAAAATCTTGCCAATTTCCAGATGTGCCATGCTGATACTCATACCCGAGAAGACTGAATGTTGTAATTAAAGCAAAAGGTGCTTCCACAAAGTGTTAATTTAAGGGTGTGCACACTTAAAAGCAACCAGCTTATTGTACATTTTTTTATTTTTTATATTTTTTTTCCCTAGCAGATTTGTTTGTTTTTCAATTGAATTGTACAGGTTATAGGTTGCATTAAAGGTGGGAAAAGTTTTGAACTGATTTATTGTGGTCACATTTTTTTATATCACAAAAACCTGGCATTTTAACAGGGGTGTGTAATCTTTTTATATCCACTATATTTTAGTACACTGCTTCATTACGATAGTTGCCATCCACCCCACCAAAACAAAAGTGTGGTAAAAGGGCATATGGTAAGGGTATCTAGGTTGGTGAGTGATGATGAGAAGTTTAAGGTTGAAATGACCTTTCTGATTGGTTTGTTTAAAGACAGAGGTTACTCACTGAAACTTCTATTAAAATCTAGAAATAAAGTTATGAAAAACACTTTAGTAGATACACTCCCATATTGTTGACCGAGGTGGGTATGACACTTAATACTACCTAACCAGGGGGGCCAAAACTAGAGCAATGGCTCTTCCATATAACCAAGATGCCCTTTCTGTAAAAACAATGTTAAACAACTGTTGGGACTTGGTATTAACTAGTGAGTTGAAAAGTACTTTGGGTGTGAAACCACAGGTTGTGTACAGTCGGGGTCATAACCTCAAAGGTGTACTTGAACAGCACAAAAATAATCAGATATTAAAATATAAATCCAACATGCAAAAATGTGGTATGTGTAGACCTTGCAAATTCATAAGTGATGGTCCATACGTCACTATCCAAGGATACACTAGAACTATTCAATGCCCAAGGCGTTGCAATTGAAGCACCAAGATGGTGGTTTATATTGCTACATGTAGGGGATGCCCAGCATTTTATGTGGGTAAAACCATACGTAAATGAAAGGACAGAATTGCAGAACACATTAGGGATATTAAAAATAAAAAAAACATTAACGCTTTATATTCCTGACTTGTACCAATTTCAAAAATTTTTATTTTTTTTGTCATTGATAAGGTAATTGAAAATGAGAGGTGGGGGGGCTTCAAGACGTTGCTTGAGTTAAGAGAAACAACATGGCAATTAAGACTTAATGCCATGGAATATCCTGGCATTAATGATTGCTGCTCTATTGCTAGTGTGTTAAAATTAAGAGCAATACATATTTAACTTGACCTGGATGGTTTCACAATGTATTTTTTTATATTTGGGATCTGTTAATGTATATTGGTTTGGATTTGTTTGCATTTAATAGTTTTGTAAAAGAAGTTTTACATACTTAGGGGCAGGTATTGTAACCTTTATTTTATACATTTTTAATATTTTACTTACATATTCCACAAGAGATTTGTTTTTATCTACTTAGTGTTTATATACTGTTTTTAACAACATTGTTTTTAAATTCTTTTATAAATGGGACCTTACATCAGTGATTTTTAAACTAGTTCCTGTTTTCTAATTGATTTTAGTCACCTGATTATTTTTAAGTATAAAACGAGCTGTTCTTTTATGTGAGTTACTGTGATGATGCCCTAGATGATGTAAAGGGCGAAAGCGCTGTCAGTTATTGTTTTTAACCTCTGTGGATTCATTAAGCCCATATTGCGGGACTGCTGCAAGTTTGTGGTGAATTGGATTTATTTTATTTTATTTTGTGCTGTTTTGTTTGGTTATTTTATTGATTCTGGACTTTGTAACTTACTTGAGAGCCAAAAATATGTCCTCCCATTGTTCTCTTGTAAATTGCTTTTCCAGTCTCTCTTCCCAGTCTTTTCTAACCTCCTCTGATTTATTCTTATAGTTATTGTGCTGTATTTTATATACCCTACTAATTATCCGTTTATTTACATATAGAAGCTTCTGTTCTAGATTCAACTAAAAACTATACCAGAGCAGGTCTTCCACGTAAGATCCCTTATCCCTTTCTCCTTGCCTATACTTTATTATCAATCCCTGGTAGGGAAGGCATTCTATAGCCTGGCGTCCAGACGTTTTCTTGGGATCATCCCACTGTTTCATTTCCTTCTCTAGTTATTTGCTGCCAGTACCTTGGTTCATTGCCAGTTTTCTCCACTAAATTCCAGCCCCCTCTTGCCTCTTTTCTGTACCCCTACTAGCATTCATCTCATAGGTTCATAGGTTCATAGGGTAGTACTAAGCTAACTGCCCTTGCAAGCCATTTTAAGCCTAGCCAATTATCCCTTGTGAGACTTGAACCCTGCACCTTGTGTTTGTAAGGCAAACACCTTAACCATTAGGCCACCCTCCCAACCCCAAGGGCAAAAATCTCCTTTCCCCTTTATCGTGTTGGCTTAGTTCTTGGAATAAGTTCTGCTACTTTATGGATGCAATATTCTATATGTTAGTTATTCTCGTTAAGGATCTGCATACAAATTCCCACTCTTTCTTTATTTCTTGAACTTAACCCCTGATTTATCATCATCTCTTTCCATTTTGAATTATAACCTTCTGCTTGTGTTATGTGAATGAGCCTTAACCATGTAGTTTTAAATTATCCCTTCAAATCAAGTAATCCTTAACCACCTTGTTCAAGTGGAAGGATCAGCTTATCCCACGTAACTCTTGCCTTTCCCAAATAAATTCCTTCACATGGTTATTAATTATTGCCACAACTTCTTCTCTGGTTGATTAAAAATTTGCCTGACCCATATATAAAACTAAAGGGACTAAAGGCATGTTCAGTGCTTTTATATTACTATTCATGTCCATAAACAAGAACTTAGTTTTTTTTTTAGTTTTTGTGTCATCTTTTGATGTGAAGTTGTTCAATCTCGCTGTTCATTCTTCAGTGATGGGTTCGGAGCCGATCCATCGGCTCCGACACGGCTGTTAGCAAAGCTCAAGGTTTACCAGTAGCTCGAGACCAAGCCCCTTATCCCATGATGCACTGCTGGAATTACTCCAGATCTAGTTTGCCGCGGCAAGGATCTCAGTGGTTCCAGTTTGCTCGAGCCTTTTTTGATATAAAAATCGCTTTTCACAAGTTTTTTCAGTGCCACTTTTCCATTAGATAGATTAGTTATATATTAAGCTCCTGTAGTTGTCTCTTTAGACATATTCCCCTTGGTGCTTGATTGTTTAGCATAATTGTAGCGATCTCGTGTTGTGCGTAGTTATTCAGTGTGTTTTCTTCTATTTCCATAGTTTTGCATCGATATGTATATAAAAATAGTGTGAGTTATATTTTTCATAGTGTAGATAGTGTGCTGTTACATATTAAGTAGAGTTGGCCTCTTTTTCCTGGACCATTGTTAGAGTGTGTTACATATTTAAAAGTATTATCTTGAGCCTAAGGATAGTTGTAAATTTTAGGCTGTATTAAACTGTTGGCCCCGTTTTTCTCCAGGCCATTGTTAGAGTATGTTGGTTATTTAGAAGTGTTATCTTGAGCCTAAAGATAGTTATAACTTCTAGGCTGTATTAGACTGTATAGTCTGTGTATTACTTATATAGTTGAGCATAGTTCCTTATTATGTCTGAGGAAAAAGACAAGCACCCAAAGGCTGGATTCAAAAAATGTCCTGACTGCAGGCAAAAGATGTCTCTCACTGGTGGGCACATTCAGTGCGTGTATTGTTTGGGTGCTGTGCACTTGCAGGAGTCCTGCAGCATTTGCCATTCCTTTTCTTCAGGGGTTCTTTTAGAGAGGAAAAGGAAGCTTTTGGCTCGAAGTTTGCTGAAGCATCCATTTGCTGAAGCTTTGACTGACCAGGATGGGGCCAGCAAGTCCTTTAAATCTTCAAAATCCTCAACCGACTCCAAGGCATCTAAAGACTCGAAAAAGTCTAAGAAAGTGGAGGATTCTGGGTGTTCGGCTCCACAGCCCTCAGAGCCAAGTGTCTCTTCATTTCAGAGCCAGTCTCTGAGAGACCTGTATCTCCACTCCTCCAATCTGCACCTTCGGTGCACTCCTCTAGATCTTCTGTCAGCATCTCGGATTTGGATATGGACCGATTGGTGCAGAAGCTCTTATGGGCACCAGGCCTTGCCAAATTGTTGTTGGCTCTGACCCCATCGTCTGAACCGAAGACCACCACCCCGGATTTGACTGCTCTTCCTCCGAGCCGTACTGGATCTTTGGAGCTGGAGGGGGCCGACCTGCTGATCGTGGAGCCTTTGGAGCTGAGACCTGCTCCAGTGTCATCGGTTCCATCTACTCTGACATCCTCTGCGTTGACCAGGGACTCTAGGGACCGACACTGTCCTGTCTGGTCCGGGGAGGATAGTTGCACCGACTTGTTGGTGCTGACTCTTCCTCTTGGGGCCTTTGCTCGGTTGAGCTCGGCTCCTATCTCTGGCTCTGAGTACACGGCCTCAGTGCGGGAGGGGATGGCAGTTCCTTCGGGTCCGTCGACTCCTTCTCATCGGAGCCGTGATGCTTTCGAAGCCATGAGGAGAGCCTTGTCCCCAAAGACATCCTTGACACCAGGTCTGGCCTCTTCTTCTCCCAAAGCGCCTGTGTCCGCTTCTGCCGCTATCATCCAGGCCAAGCGTAGAGACCCTGATCCTCAAGTAGCCCCACAGGGCGCCCCTTGCTCTTCCGAGACCTCCCCAGAGGCTCCCACTGAGGAAGTCCCCAGGAAGAGATTGTGTAAGAGGAGACACTTGGACTCCCCACAGGAGTCTTTGACATCTGACACTGACTTGGATGAGTCAGAAGGGTCCCCACAGTCCCCCTCTGAGGATATCTCCTTTGCGGAGGTACTCGAGATCCTTAAGCAGAGGGGTGATTGGCAGTCCAAAAGCCCTACTAAGGACAAGTCAGTTCTCCTGAAGGCTTTTGGGTCTCAACCTTCCACCTCTTGGGTGTCTCCGCCCTTCGATGAGCTCATGCAGCTGGTCTCTCGAAGGGTGTGGGAGTCACCAGAGTCCATGGAACCTGTACCTCGGAGGCCTAACGAGTTCATTTCTGTCCCCGTAGATAAGACTTTTTGTCCAAGGGAGTCCAGTTGATGCCATGGTGAAGGGAATGTCTGAGATTTCCTCGTCGATCCATCTTCCTAACCGAGAGTCCAGGATCATGGATCAATATGGGAAACACATGATGTTAAGTTGTCTATCGCGTCTTCGTTCTTGCTGTTTGGGATCGGCTCCGACTCTGCCATCTTCAATAGCTCGAGAGCTGTTTACTGGCTCGAGGCTACCCCTTATCCCATGATGCCTAGCAAAAGCTACCCAGATCTTGTTTGCCGCTTCAGCTACGAGGTGTGTCGTTTCTGGCTCAGGCTTGTATACTTTTGTATATTTATATAATTATATTTGTTTAAACTTCGTAAAACTAGTATATACTTCCCCTTATAGTTTTATTCTCTGTGGGTGTTGTTTGTGGACGTCGCTTTTTTCTGCAGTCCCTTTTTTTCTTAAGAACTCGTTTAAATTAGAGAGTTCTCCCCTCCCCCCCTCTCTTAGGACAGCCGTTTAGCTTAGAGGCTCTCCTTCCCTTCCTTTTTACTGTGTAAAAAAAAAACAAATTAATCCTTCGGGGTGTATTGAAGCCTCAGGATTCACTGGTATAGAGTTCTCAGCCAGTGAAATTCCCTAAATCTGTCAAACCGTCCGCTCCACCTTCGGAGCCGACTCCTGTACTGGAACAACTGAGTATGTCCGTTTCGGTTGGCACTGACAAGACAACTCCTCCGTCAGCTCCATCAGATGTTTCGGAGCCATCACAGAGCCATAAGAGACTTAGGTCCCCTTCTTTAGAGTTCATCCACTCAGCGCCTCGGTCACCATTATTACAAAGTGAACGTAGCCACTATTCTTCACACTTCTTTCTATCCTCTAGGCTTTCGGATCATGATGTGGAGAGAGTAGTAAGTAGGTTGCTTAAGTCACAGGTACTAGCTAAATTACTATCCAGCCCACCTCAACAGGTATCGGCTCCAACCGCCTCTATTTCCATTCCTCCTCCGACTCCATTGAGTTCGGAGCCGGAGGTCGTTGGTGTGAGGGTAGTGGAACCATCAGCTCTGATCACCATCTCTCCTTCAGATCCGATTACCTCGATTGTTCCTTCTATCGAGGAATCTGGACGCCAGGGCTCTCTCAGTTCAGAGGGGGGGAGTGGCATCGGACCCTTGTCCGACCCCGTTCTCCCCCTTGGAGCGTCGGTGCAGGTGAGCTCTGCTCTACCGGCCTCTGAGCTGTCAACCTCGGCGCGGAGAAAGCTTCCTATTTCTTCGGAAACTGAACTTTCTCTGTCTCGAGGTTGAGACGCCTTTGAGGTCATGCGTAGTGTGCTGTCCCCTGAAGCAGCTCATCTACCAGCTCCATCGGCTCCGTCCCCCGTAGTGTCTGTGCCAACCTCTGTTCCTCCTCCAGACCCCAAGCGTAGGGAACCGATGCCCCAGAACACCCCATTGGGTGTTCCCTCTTCTTCCGAAGCCTCCCCTGATCACTCAGAGGAGCCCCCTCAGAAGAAGACTTGCAAGAGGAAGCACATCGACTCCCCTAAGTCTGTCATTTCAGATACAGACTTAGATGAATCGGAAGGGTCCCCGAGGTCCCCCTCTGAAGATGTTTCCTTTTCGGACATCCTTGAAATGCTTAGGCAGAGGGGGAATTGGACTTCCCTAGCCCCTACCGAGGGCGAGTCTGTATTCCTGGACGCATTTGGTTCCCGACCTTCCACCTGCTGGATTTCTCCTCCTTTCGACCCACTCATGTCTGTGGTGGCCCAAAAGGCTTGGTCATCTCCAGACACTGTGGAACCAGCTCTGAGGAGACCCATCAAGTTTATTACAGCCCCCAGGATAAGCAATTCCTTTCCAAAGGTGTGCCCGTTGATGCCATGGTGGTAGCAGCAGCCACCAAGAAAGAGTTAGCAGAAACCTCTTAATCTGTTCATCCCCCTAACAAAGGGTCTCAGACGATGGACAGATACGGAAAGTGAATGTTTGCTTCAGCGACCTTCTCGATGAGGTCACTGAACTCTGTATCATTTTACTCATCTTCAAAGGGATCTCCTGAAAGAGCTTGGAGATGCCCTTCAAGATCCTACAGCTGAGGGAGTACTAGCCAAATTAGCTTCCCAGCTGGCGACTCTTAATTCCATAGTCAACTCCTCCATGAGGCTGATTTCTTATGCAGCCGATGGAGTGAGCAGAGCCGCTGGCAGAGGTGTGGCCCTCAGGAGACATGCTTGGATGCTGCTGTGTCAGTTTGCGGAACCCTTTCAAGCGTCCTTCACCAGTACTCCCTTTGATGGCTCCTTTCTCTTTGGGCCTCAGGTGAAAGATACGACCAGGTGTGACAAGAAGGCAAGAGACTCTCTCTGCTGTGGGAGTCCGATGTTCTTCATCTCACATTGCTGCAGTCCTTACACTTGGGTAGTCCGCTGTCCTCGGTCGGCCCGAATATCAAAGTATAAGACTGACGTCGGTCAAGGCGCATTTGACTGACATCAGGACGTCAGGGTACAAATGCGCATGACCGACGTCATATCCCCAGTCTTTTTTGCCGCATGGTCCGATGCAGAAGCAGTATTGCAAGTGCCGGTTGGCGTTCTGAAATTTTTCGAATTCGGAGTTTCAGACCGAGTCAAAGTTGGCTAAGTACCCCGTTGGGGAATATTTTAGTTTTTTCTTGCCACAGTGGTTTACCGGTTGTCAGAAAAAGTGAATAATTGTATTTCTTGTGGGAAACAGATACCGCATAGAGACTATCATACTTTGTGTATTCCTTGTTTAGGGCCTGAGCACGACGTTGTTGGGTGTCGCTCTTGTGCTAGATTCAATAAGCGCACTATAAAGAGGAGATTAGATTGTGCCAGGTTAGTCTTCGGAAGCGGTGCAATTATAAAATGCCGCCGGATGCTCCGACGCTTCTTCAAGAAGCGCAAGGACAAAGCAGTGAAGCCTAGGCTAGAAGAACCGTCCGTGCGGACGCCGGTTCTTTAGAGGTGTCGGTGGAGCGGTGGTTCCACCGGAGGTTTCTTTGGGATCCCAGGGAGAGACTTTGTTATTGCAGGATGTGGCCTCTCAGGAGGCAGGTCAGGGTGATGGGGCTTCTCAGGTTACTATACTCCCTCCTGCCTAGGGTGGTTAGGCCCTCTCCTTCTGTTTCCAAGGCTTCTCCTAGAGGCAGGCCAGGTTTAGCTTCAGTTGGTGTCACCCCTAGTTCTTCTGGAACTGTGCCCAAGAAGCATATGCTTAAAATGGCAGAAGATTTGATTACTTTGATTAGGGTTCTTTGCCCCCTCCTGATAAGAGACCTAGGGTGGAGCCTGAGCTAGGGAGTTTTGAGCAGGCTTCGGATGTTTCAGAGTCTTCGGCTGAAGACTTGCAGGAGTACTCTCCTTATTCTGATTCTGATGTGGATGATTCTACTCCTTCTGCTTCTCCTCCTGAGGATTTTTCTTTTTCAGAAACTCTTCATTCCATGAGGGAGCATTTTAAGTGGGATGGTCAGGACTTCTCTGATTCCAGGAAAAGGCTTAGGGAATTTTTGTTTTTACCCCAGCATAGGCCTTTGGCTATACCTCCTGTTTTGGATGTAGTGGAAGATGTTTTTACAGAGGCTTCTCTTAATCCTGATTCTTTGCCTCCTGCTCCTGTTAAACCGGATAGGTATTACAGGGTGCCTGAAGCTCATAAGTATCTTGTTAAGAGTCCTAGGGCAGACCCAGAAACTGTTAGCCAGGGGCCTAAAGGTGTTAAGGCTTCTGTTGTCAAGAATCCGGTTCCTGCAGATAAAGAGGCCAGGGCCTTGGATAGATGGGGAAAGAAAGTTTATACTTCTTCCACTCTAGCTATGAGGGCTTTGAATTGCCAGTTTCACATGTTGAAATACCAAAACTATCTCCTTTCACAATTGAAGTCTAAGGTTGATGCTCTGGCGGAAGGTATTGATTGTAAAGAGTTACAAGATTTAGTACATGTTTCTGAACAGGTGGGTAAGCATTCTTTGCAATGTGGTTTTGATGCTGTACAGGCCTCGTCTAGGGTGGCTGCCACTGGGTCAGTTCTTCGCAGGCACGCCTGGCTGAGGGATCAAAATTTATCTGACCATGTTAAAACAAGGATTTTAGATGCTCCTTCACAATCTGATGTGTTGTTTGGTTCTCCTGTTGAGGCAGTTTTAAAGAAAATGGAAGACAAGGCTAAGTCTATGCAGACTGTTAAAGATTTTTTGCAGGTTCAGCCTCCAAAGTTTAGTAGAAATTGGCCTACTAAAGGGTGGACGTATCCTTCTTATGATTCCCAGTCTAGGGGTAGATCTAGACGTGGTAGGGGCAGAGCTCAGGGCTCTTTCAGGCCTAGAACAGGGAGTTCTCCTGCACAGTCTTCAGGTGAGGGCAGGGGTCAGTCCTTTCGTAAACAGACCCAATGACCTACCTTTTCAGCTGCCAGAGCCTTCGCCTGGCAGCACCTTTGGGAGGAAGGTTGGCACTTTTCAAAGAAAATTGGAGTTTAATTACCCAAGACAGATGGGTATTGGATATCATACACCACAGTTACAGGTTTTATTTCCATACCTTGCCTCCTTTCAGAGGCATGCCAGACGTTCCTCCTCAACAAAGAATAGAGGCTCACAAGCAAATTTCTCTGTTACTTCTACTAGGGGCCATACAGCCGGTCCCTATGCCAGAAGTGGGCCTAGGATTTTATTCTCGCCTGTTCCTAGTACCAAAGAAGGGGAACACGTGGAGACCAATTTTGGATTTATCTATCCTCAACACTTATCTGGACATTCCCAAGTTCAAAATGTTGACGTTACAACAGCTTTTACCTCTGCTGGGCAAAGATCATTGGATGGTAACTTTGGATCTCAAGGAGGCTTACCTTCATGTTCCTATCAGACTAAGTTGCAGGAAGTATCTGCGTTTTCGAGCTGGGACGTCTCACTATCAGTTCTCTGCATTGCCCTTTGGCTTATCTACTGCGCCCAGAGTGTTCACGAAAGTTCTGGCTCCAGTGATAGCTTTCTTCAGGCTAAAAGGAATACAGATCTATCCTTATTTGGACGATTGCCTGATTCTGGCTCAAGAAAGGGAAGAGCTTCTTCATCATTTGGAATATGTGATAGCAGTGCTAAGATGCCTGGGGTATTCTGTGAACGAAATAAACGTTCTAGTACCCTCTCAGGACATGTGCTTTCTGGGTGTAAGACTGAATACAGCATCCCAGATGGCCTTTTTGACCCCGGACAAACAAAAGAATCTTTCCCTTTACTTCCATCAACTATCTCATCGGTCCGGGCTGACTGCAAGGACAGTCCTTCAAGCCTTAGGGTTCATGGCATCTTGTATTCTGGTGCTTCCCAATGCCAAACTGCATATGAGGAAGCTGCAATGGTATCTCAAAAATGTATGGACACAGCACTGCCAGGATCTGGACACTGTCATTCAAATAATACCTTGCATTCAAAAGGAATTTTTGTGGTGGGCTCAGGAATGTCACCTAAACAAGGGACACTCTGTGACCCGGCCAGAGGCGAGTCAGATTTTAACGACAGATGCCTCAGACAAAGCTTGGGGAGCTCATCTAAATGGAAAGTGGATACAAGACAAGTGGCCTGCCAGACTACAACATCTACATATCAACCTGAAGGAGATGTTAGCAGTCCAGTTTGCATTAATAGCTTTCAAGGATTTACTTCTTCCAGGGCAGGTGTTGATTCTAACAGACAACACAACTGTCATGTGGTACATCAACAAGCAAGGGGGAACACATTCTTATCCTCTATGCAGGCAAGCAATGATTTTGTGGGAGACTGCTCTCAGTTTACAGCTCAATCTTCAGGCAAGGTTTCTGCCGGGAGCACAGAACTCCTTAGCAGATGTGTTGAGCAGACGAATTATGGATCCCCACGAGTGGAAATTGGATCCTCATGTATTTCAGAAATTGACTGTCATGGGGAACTCCAGACATAGATCTGTTCGCTTCTCCACTAAACCATCAGCTGCCAAAGTTTTGCACGAAAAGGTTTCATCCCACAGCTTGGAAAGTGGATGCTCTTTCTTTCAATTGGAGCAATCTTCATGTGTATGCCTTTCCACCTCTGCCTCTCCTCCCAAAGGTACTTCTAAAGGTCAGAAAGGACAAGCCAAGGATGATTTTAATAGCTCCAGATTGGCCTCGACAGCACTGGTACCCATTACTGAGAAGTCTGGTACGGAAGCCTCCATGGCCTTTGCCTTCGATTCCACACCTGTTGTCCCAGGAGGACAGTCATTTGCTCAGTGTCAAACTTCATTCTCTTCACCTAACAGCCTGGCATATTCTGTTTTGAACCATAGAGGGTCTCAACTTCCACAACAAGTTTTGAATGTGATTTTGGAAGCTAGAAGGCCTAGTACAAGGAAAGTGTACGCAGATAAATGGAAGAGATTTTTATTTTGGAGTGCAGCAAAGGATTTTGATGTTTCTGAGCCTAATATAAGTGTGGCTCTTCAATATCTTACTGAGTTACTGGACAAAGGTTTGTCCTTCTCTTCTATTAAGGTTCATGCTGCAGCAATTTCAGCTCACTATGACTGTGACCCACCATTGTTTTCTCATCCTTTGTTCAAGCAATTTCTTAGAGGGGCAAAGAATATAAGATCCCCACGTAGAGCTCCTACTCCTGCTTGGGATCTCAATTTTGTGTTGGAGAAACTCACTCTACAACCTTTTGAGCCTGCAGCTACTACTGAGTTGAAATATTTATCATGGAAGACTGCCTTTTTGTTGGCCATTACCTCTGCAAGAGGGGTTTCTGAATTACAGGCCCTTATGGCGGTTGAGCTTTTCTTAATTTTCCATAAGGATAGGGTATCTTTACGTACTAATCCTTCCTTTATGCCTAAAGTGGTTTCTAGTGTGGCTTTAAACCAAACTATTCATTTGCCTACTTTTTATGCAAATCCCCAAAATAAAGGGGAAAAGATTTTGCACACTTTAGATGTACACAGGCAGTTGCGATATTATTTAGACAGAACTAAAGGGTTCCGGCAGTCTCAGCAGTTATTTGTTTCTTTTGCTTTGAGTTCTCAGGGCAAGCCTGTGTCAAAACAAACTATTTCTAAGTGGATTGGGTTTTGCATTGCTTTCTGTTATTCCCATCATGGCAAGGAGATTCCAGCTGGGATTAGGCCTCATTCCACTAGGGCTACTGCCACTGACAGCTTTTTTGAGGGGTGGCAACCAAGGATATTTTGGAGGCAGCTACTTGGAGTTCAGTGCATACTTTCTCTAGGCATTATCACCTACCACTTTACTCTAAATCCAGGGCTGGTTTTGCCACTGCTGTTTTGCAGGGCATTTTGGCAGCTCCTGCTTCCTTATAGTTTGGCCATCCTCCCTTACCTCTGCTTTGGGATTCTACCCAAGTGTAAGGACTGCAGCAATGTGAGATGAAGAACATAGTACAGTTTTGTACCTACCATAAATGTAGATGTTCTAAGATCCACATTGCTGCAGTCCAATTTACCCTCCCTCCTTCCCCTCTGTAGTTAGAGGTGGTTGTGTGGGTTGGGTTGTAAATATTGTGTATATTGTATATATTGTACATATAATTAGTGCAAGGGTGGTTGGTTGTTTGTTTGCTGTCTTTTGGTTTTGACCTTTATTTTTAGGGACTTCTGACATCTGGGGCAAGAAAAGACTGAGGATATGACGTCGGTCATGCGCATTTGTACCCTGACGTCCTGATGTCAGTCAAATGCGCCTTGACCGACGTCAGCCTTATACTTTGATATTCGGGCCGACCGAGGACAGTGGACTACCCAAGTGTAAGGACTGCAGCAATGTGGATCTTCGAACATCTACATTTATGGTAGGTACAAAACTGTACTTTTTTCCACTCCCTCTAGACCTTACCCCAAGGGTCAGAAGAGTGGGAAAGTGTGGTTCTGGAAATCCCAGGGATCCTTGCCTGACACACTTGGTGATTTTTCCTCCAGAGGCAGAGGGGGAAACAACAATAATGGACGCTGCCCTTGTGGCAGAGAGGGTCCACAGAACCAGGGTGACAAGAGAATCCTTCTCTGGCAAGCCCTTCCAGCATCCCTGAAGAGTTACCCGGCTGCTCACCACTGGAGGCAGTTGGGGGAAGACTTTCACTGTACCCAAAAGCCTGGCAAAATTAGACAGATGGGTACTATCCATTGTATCCGGAGGTTACAAAATTCCCTTCCATCAATCCCCCTTACAGTCAAAAAAGGCCCTTCCAGATGTTCCACCCACTCCGAGGGAGCAAGCAGTCATAGAAGTTTCAAAACTGCTAGAAAAGAGAGCCATTCAGGAAGTCCCCACAGACCAGCTTGGATCCAGAATTTACTCAAGATCATTTTTGGTACCAAAAAAGACAGGGGACTGGAGACCGATTCTGGATCTCAGCAGACTAAACAAATCTGTACAAAGAGAAAAGTTTTGGATGGTCACGCTACAGTCCATTCTACCCTTTCTGGGTCAGGACAATTGGATGTGCTCGATAGATCTTCAGGACGCGTGCTACCATATCAAGATGGACAGACGCTCCAGGAGATTTCTTCGCTTCTGGGTAGGGACCAGTCATTACCAGTTCAGAGCTGTCCCCTTTGGTCTCACCTCAGCCCCCAGGGTGTTCACCAAGTGTATGGCAGTAGTCACGGCTCACCTGAGACGTCAAGGATTCCTGGTGTTTCCATATCTGGACAACTGGCTCCTCACTGCTACCACCAGGCATCAACTCTTACAAGCGCGGGATTATACAATCACATCATGCACTCAACTAGGCATCACAATAAATTTCGAAATATCTGCCTTGTTGCCCTGTCAGTCTGTCACTTACATAGGAGCAGAATTAAACACAAGGGAAATGTTTGCAAGATTACCACTGAAAAGAGTTTCCACAATTTGTCAACAAGTGTTAATCCTAATGCAGAGCAAAAGGATTCAAGTCAGATATGTCCTTCAAGCTCTGGGCTCCATGGCAGCTGCCATTCTTCTAGGTCCATTAGTGCGTTTCCACATGAGAATTCCTCAGTGGCTTCTTTTCACGCAGTGGTCCTTTCAGGAGCTTCCAATGTCTCGCATGATCCTGATTACAGAAACATGCAAAAGGCACCTGTCTTGGTGGATGGACTCCCCACTAGTGTGTCCCAGGGCAGACCTTTCATACAGCCTCCACCAGTAGCCACAGTGACCACGGACGCCTCCCTGATAGGGTGGGGGGGGGCATTATCTGGGCAAGACAGTCTGAGGCACTTGGCAACCTCACGAGTACCATCTGCACATCAGTGTCCTAGAAATGAGAGCCGTGCTTCTGGCATTGCAAGCCCTTCAAGACTCTCTTCCTTCTGGGACTATTGCAATTCAAACAGACAACATGTCAGTGGTGTGGTACATCAACAAACAGGGCGGAACCAGGTCCTACCCCCTGTGTCGAGAGGCACTCGGACTGTGGCAATGGGTGATTTCCTGCCAACGTTTTCTGATTGCGACGCACATCCCTGAGAGATCCAACGTCATAGCAGACAGGCTCAGCAGAGCTATTCTCATGCCTTACGAGTGATCCCTGAATCAGGAAGTTGCGGATCTTATCTTCCGCAAATAGGGACAGCCTTGCTGCGATCTGTTTGCCACCCCTCTCAACAGCAAATGCAGCAACTACTTCTCCCTTCTTCTGCTTCCAGGTCACATACCCAGAGACGCTTTAGTCCACGATTGGCCTCAGGGACTCCTTTATGCTTTTCCCTCGTTTCCCCTAATACCAAGACTCGTACAGAAAGCAAAATCGTTGTGTTGCAAAATTATTCTCATTGCCCCTTATTGGCCTCGACAGATATGGTTTCCGATGTTCATCATGTTACCCTGCTGCAGTCATCACACTTGGGTTATCCTGTCGTCAGGCGGTCCCGCAGTCGGCCGGAATTCCAAAGTCTTGGTCCGGCGTCGGTTGCTGTCGCTTCTTCCCTGACGTCAGTGCGCCAGGGGTATATATAATGCAACCAATGCCATTTTCTTCAGTCTTTCTTGCCGCTCGGTGCCCGAAGCAGAAGCAGTTCGCAAGTGCCAGTCGGCCGACTCCTGAGATTTTCGAAGTCGAATTTCAGATCCGAAGTCTTCAATAAAGCTAAGTACCTGGTTGGGGAAACTTTTCTTGCCTCAGACCGATGTCAGAAAAAGTTAACGATTGTATTTCTTGTGGGAAGCAAATACCTCATAAGGATTTTCATTCTTACT
The DNA here is from genome assembly GCF_019279795.1 of Protopterus annectens. NCBI lineage: Eukaryota > Metazoa > Chordata > Ceratodontiformes > Protopteridae > Protopterus > Protopterus annectens. Next base: position 594,331,349 of record NC_056725.1, on the reverse strand, counting down.
GCATACCTTGCTTAGGCCCAGACCACGACGTCACTGGTTGTCTTTTTTGTGCTAGGTTTAATAAGCGTACTATAAAAAGACGCTTTGTTTTCGCACGACACTACTTTGGTAGAAAATTTAACTACACTATGCCGTCGGAGCAACCGACTACCGGTGTGCACAAAAAAACGCAAGGATAAGGACAGGCAGCCTAGACCCAAGCCAGACTCTGAGGTCTCGGCTGGTCCGGTCTCCAGTTCACCGGTCTTCAGTGAGGTTCCAACGCAGCCCCTGACTACCGCAGACCTGGAACCCGAGACCGCTTCGGAGCTTTTGGTGGAAAGTATTAGGCCAACGCAACCATTTTGTTTAGCCCCTACCGACGACACTGCTGACAAAGATGTCGGTGCGGCAGAAACACCTTCGGTTTCTGAAGGCATCTTCAGACCGACTACGCTCACCATAAAAGCGTATCCTAAGACTAAGACTCCTATTAAACCTAAAAAGACTGCACTTCAGTCTCCAGTTCAAGGCCCCATGCCTAAGAAACAGATGCTCAAAATGGCTGAAGATTTGATCTCTTTAATTAGGGGTTCCCAACCCCCACCCGACAAAAGGCCTAGACAAGCGGAAGATTATGCCTCCTCTGAACAAGTGTCTATTTCCTCAGGCTCCTCTGTTGACCAAGATTACTCCTTCTCCCCTTATGAAGATTCTGATGCTGAGGATTCTATTCCCTCAGCTTCTCCTCCTGAAGACTACTCCTTTGGGGAAACTTTATACACTGTGAGGGAACATTTTCACTGGGAAGGTCAGGACTACTCTGACTCAAAGAAAAGGCTCAGAGAGTTTCTTTTACTCCCCCAGCACAGACCACTTGCCATCCCCCCAGTTTTTAGACATTGTGGATGATGTTTACTTAGAATCCAGTTTGAACCCAGATTCTCTGCCTCCTGCTCCGGCCAAACCTGACAGATATTACAGAGTGCCTGATTCCCACAGATTTCTTTATAAAAGCCCTGTTGCTGATCCAGAGACTATCTGCCAGGGTCCCAAAGGAGCTAAGGCTTCTATGGCAAAAAATCCTGTACCCTCTGAAAGGGACTCCAGAGCACTAGACAGGTGGGGGAAAAAGGTTTACACCTCAGCCACTCTAGCTATGAGGGCACTAAATTGCCAATTTCACATGCTAAAATATCATTGATTTCTAATGTCTCAGTTAAAACAAAAAATGAGCACACTCCCTCAACAGTCTGAATTGAAAGAAATGCAGGGTCTGTTGCATGCAACTGAACAGGTGGGCAAACATACTTTACAATGTGGATTTGATTCTTTGGAGGCTTCCTGCAGAGCAGCTGTCACTGGGTCTGCTATACGTAGGCATGCTTGGTTAAAGGAACAAACTGCCTGATCATGTTAAAGCAAAGCTTCTAGATGTTCCCTTACAACAGGATGTTCTTTTTGGAGTTAAAGCAGAAGAAGTCTTAAAGAAAATGGAGGATAAGGCAAAATCTATGCAGACAGTCAAAGATTTCCTACAGGTACAGCCCCCTCGCTCGCTTCAGCAGAAATTGACCAACAAAAAATTGGTCCTTTCCAGCTACTAACAGACCACAGAGGGGTAAATACAGGCGTCCAAGAGGCAGAGGACAACCACAAGCCCAGTACAAACCTCGACAATGGGGCACTGCAACACAGAAGGGAGAAGACAGGTCCCAAACTACCAGAAGGCAAACTCAATGACTTGCACCTCATCTGGCCAAGCAACACTCTCTTGGCAGCCCCCTTGAGAGGAAAACTCGCACTTTTTTCAGACAACAGGCACATTGTCACAAAGGACAAATGGGTCCTAGACATAATTTCACAAGGATACAGATTCCATTTTCACACCTTGCCAATGAAAAGAGGAATGCCAAACCTGCCACAAAATCAATGGGCAGAGGCACAAAAACAAATTACAGCTCTCATGGACATGAGAGCCATTCAACTGGTACCTACTCGAGAGCAAGGCCAAGGATTTTACTCAAGACTCTTTCTAGTTCCTAGAAAGGACAATGCCTGGAGACCAATTCTGGACCTTTCAACTCTAAACCCCTTCTTACAAGTATCCAAATTCAAGATGCTATAACACTACAGCAGCTTCTTCCCATGTTGGGCAAGAAAGCATGGCTAGTAACGTTGGACCTCAAGGAGGCATACCTGCATGTCCCTATCAGACAAAGTTGAAGAAGATACCTCCGTTTCATTGCAGGTTCAACCCATTACCAATTCTCTGCACTGCCCTTTGGCTTATCTACTGCGCCCAGGGTCTTCACAAAATGCCTGGCACCAGTAATTGCATACTGCAGACAAAGAGGAATTCAAATATACCCATACCTGGACGACTGCCTCATCCAAGCAGAAAGCAAGGACATCCTCTTACAACATCTGGCTTTTGTAAAACATATTTTAAGTTGCCTGGGGTACACAGTAAACGAAAAGAAATCAAAACTAGTACCCTCACAAAATATGACATTCCTGGGTTCCAGCTTGAATACAACGGCCCAGAAGGCTTATCTGATGCCAGACAAACAACTACAACTGACTCAATATTTCAAAACAATGGCAACAAAGACCCAGAAAAATTCTGCAGGCCTTGGGCTTCATGGCATCTTGCATACTAATACCATTTGCAAAGCTGCATATGAGGAAATTACAGTGGTACCTAAAAAGCGTATGGTCTCAACACAGCCACAGCTTGGTCACAATGATATCTCTCATTCCCTGCCTACAACAGGAGTTTCTATGGTGGTCACAGGCATGTCACCTCAACAAGGGTCAGCCTTTCACCTTGCCCCCAGCCAGGCAAACTATGACAACAGATGCATCGGACTACGCCTGTGGTGCACACATGGCAGGGCAGTGCGTTCAAGGTGTATGGACTGCAGAACAAAGGAATCTGCACATCAATCAAAAAGAGATGCTAGCTGTACAGAATGCTCTGACAGCCTTCAAGAATCTATTGCATCCAGGACAACTTGCAATAAGGACGGACAACACCACAGTAATGTGGTACATAAACAAATAAGGGGGTACACACTCCTACCCTCTATGCAGGCAAGCAATGACCTTGTGGAACACAGCTCTGGCTTACCAAGTTCAGTTACAAGCTCAATTCCTTCCAGGAAAAAGGAACACATTGGCAGACGACCTCAGCAGAAACATCATGGATCCCCACGAGTGGAAACTGGATCCACAAGTATTTGCAATGATAACTCAAAAATGGGGCCTTCCAGACATAGACCTGTTTGCCAGTCCTCAAAACTATCAACTGACAAAATTTTGTACAAGGACACTTCACCATCAAGCTTGGAAAGTGGATGCACTCTCATTCAGTTGGAAAAACCTGACAGTATATGCCTTCCCTCCATTGCCTCTCCTCACAAAGGTGCTTCTGAAAGTCAGAAAGGAGAGACCACTACTGATACTCATAGCCCCAGACTGGCCACACCAGCACTGGTACCCACTATTGAGGAATATGGCCTAGGGCCCACCTTGGATTTTACCCCAAATTGCCCATTTGCTCACACAGCAAAACAATCAGATTCTTCACAGCCAGCTCAAAACCTTAAATCTGGCTGCATGGCACATCAGCTAAGCATCCAGCCAGCTCCTCTTTCCCTAGCAGTTATGGATGTTATTCTGGAAGCTAGGAGGCCCAGCACCAGGAAGGCCTATTTGGACAAATGGAAAAGGTTTTGTGCTTGGAACCAAGCTAAAGGCCAAAACACACTTCAGCCTCACATGCCTCAGATTCTGCAGTATTTAACTGAGATGTTGCACAAAGGACTTTCTTTTTCTTCCATTAAAATCCATGCATCAGCTATTTCAGCCCACTACAACACGGAACCACCCTTATTTTCGCATCCACTTCTAAGGCAGTTCCTCAGAGGGGCAAAAAACATTAGGCCCCCCAGGAGAGCACCTACACCAACATGTGACCTCAATTTTGTCCTGGAAAAACTTACGTTACCTCCCCTTGAACCAGCTTTCTCTGCAGATCTACAGTTCGTATCATGGAAGACTTCCCTGCTGCTAGCAATAACTTCAGCTAGAAGAGTCTCAGAGCTGCAGGCACTAATGGCAGTTGGAACCTTTCCTCATTTTCCATCAAGACAGAGTTTCTCTACGAAATAATCCTTCCTTCATGCCTAAGGTGGTTTCCAGTGTGGCTTTAAATCAAACCATTCACTTACCCACCTTCTTCCCAAATCCACAGAACAAAGGAGAAAGACTCCTGCATTCCTTGGACATTCACAGGCAACTTCGTTACTATTTGGATAAAACTAAGGCTTTCAGAAAATCTGACCAGCTCTTTGTATACTATGCTACAGCTTCACAAGGGAAGGCTATATCAAAACAAACCATTTCCAAATGGATAGGACATTGCATTCGTATTTGCTATACCCATCATGGAAAACCAGTTCCTGCTACCATTAGGCCCCACTCTACCAGGGCAACAGCTACATCTACAGCCTTCTTCAGGGGGGTTCCAACCAAGGAGATTTTGGAAGCTGCAACTTGGAGTTCTGTACACACCTTTACCAAACACTATCACTTACCACTTTACTCTAAGACTAGGGCTGGCTTCGCCACTGCAGTCCTGCAGGGCCTTTTAGCCTCCTCTAACCCTCTATAACTCCTCCACCCATCCTTAGCTTTGGGATTCTATCCAAGTGTGATGACTGCAGCAGGGTAACACGATGAACATAGTACAGTTTTGTACCTACCATAAATGTAGATGTTCGAGTGTACACCCTGCTGCAGTCCAGGTTACCCTCCCTCCATCCCCTCTGATCTGACTGGCTAAATCTCTACAATACCTTCCTGATGTATTTGCTTATAGCTGGAGGGATTTTGTGTTTGTGCAAAAATTACTTAATTTGGTACTAATTACTGACCACCTTTTTGGGGGCACCTGACATCTGGGGCAAGAAAAACTGAAGAAAATGGCGTTGGTTGCATTATATATACCCCTGGCGCACTGACGTCAGGGAAGAAGCGTCAGCAACCGACGCTGGGCCAAGACTTTGGAATTCCGGCCGACTGCGGGACCGCCTGACGACAGGATAACCCCAAGTGTGATGACTGCAGCAGGGTGTACACTCGAACATCTACATTTATGATAGGTACAAAACTGTACTTTCCTGCAGCCCCTACCTTGTCGATCAGCCCTGTATTCTGGACCCGATTCCAGATCTTCTGATTCATCAGTCAGGCGGGTTGCATCAGTTCCTCCAAACACTCCAGCTTACAGCTTGGTTACTCTACTTCCAACCTTAGCCAGGCTTCCCGGTATCTCCCCAGCAGTCCGTGATATTAACGTTTCCTCACATAAGTCTACTACGAGAAAAACGTATGCTAGTAAATTTACTGGGCAGAGTCTAGAAATGTGGATCCTTTCTCAGTCCCAGTCCATGAAATTCTTGAATTTCTAGCACATCTTTTTCAGTCCGGTGCCGCTTCCACTACTATTAGCGTACAGTTAGTGGCCATTTCAAATTTTCATATCGGATTGTTGAATTCTAACATCATGTCTCATAAGCTCTGTAAGACTTTTCTGAGAGGAACATCTCTTCTTAGACCTCCAGTGAGAGATCCCCCTCCTCCTTGGGATCTTAATTTAGTCTTAACTTCCTTAATTTTGCCTCCTTTTGAACTGGCAGCATCATGTTCCCTTAAGTTTCTGTCTTGGAAGACACCTTTTCTGGTTGCTATCACTTCAGCTAAGCGTGTCTCAGAACTTCAAGCACTATGTGTTCATCCTCCTTACCTGGTGTTTCACAAGGACAGAGTTTCTCTGAGGACCAATCCATCCTTTCTTCGTAAAGTCTGCTCAGAGAATAATTTAAATCAATCCGTAGATCTCCCAGTGTTCTTTATCAATCCCAGCAACAAGGCAGAATACAAGCTCCACCAACTGGATGTTCACAGGCAATTGCATTTTTACCTTCATAGAACTAAAGAACTAAGAAAGTCAGACCAGTTATTTCTCTCTTATGCCTTCAACAAACAAGGCCTCCCAGTTTCCAAGGTGACCTTATCCAGATGGTTATCTAATACTATTACCTTTATTTACCAGTTACGGAATAAAGAGTTACCAGCTAAACCAAAAGGTCATTCTACCAGGGCATTAGCCACCTCCATAGCTTTTCAGTGTAGGTTGCCCATATATTCAATCTGTGCAGCTGCCACGTGGGCAAACCCTCATATAACTCTTCAGGGTACTGTAGCTGCAGGGGCTTCTGACAAAGTTGCCGCCCAGCTTGCTACCGTAAATTCCATCGTGAACTCGTTCATGTGTCTCATATCATATGCAGCTGATGGGGACTAGTAGGGCAGCGGGTACAGGAGTTGCTCTAAGACGACATTCTTGGATGCGCTTGTGTTCCTTCGCGGAGCCCTTAAAGCATAAGGCCGCGGAAGTTCCCGATGAAAGCGGATCTGCCCCTCCCATGGCCGGGGGGAGCCCTTTAAGTCTTCATTTGTCAAACCCCCTTTTGATGTCTCATCTCTCTCTGGGCCCAAAGTGAAGGAAACTCTCACCAGGTGTGAGCAGGAGGGAAAGACTCTGTCTGCCATCGGAGTCCGTTTTTCCACCCCTACTCGGCCTTACCCCAAAGGCCAACAGGGAGGGAAAATATGGTTCCGAAAAGCCCAAGGAGCCTTTCAGGACACGTGGTCAACCCCCTTGTAGGGGCAGAGGAGGGGGTAACAATGGAAGACACCACCCTCGCGGCAGAGGGGGTCCACAACACCAGGGTGACAGAGAGCACTTCTCTGGTCAACCCTATCTGCGTTCCTGAAGGGAGACCCGACTGTCCTGCTCTGGAGGCAGTCGGGGGTCACTTATCTTTGTACCCAGATGCCTGGCAAGACATAAACGACAGCTGGGTACAAAGTATTATTTCCAGAGGGTATTTTATACTGTTCTTCACCCCACCCACGGCCCCAAGGAGGATCCCGGATGTTCCACCCAGTTACAGGGAACAAGCAACTATAGAGTTCCGCAAGTTGCTAGAAAAAGTGTCATCCAGCCAGTTCCAGCAGACCAAATAGGATCCGGAACTTACTCAAGATTCGTTTTGGTTCCAAAGAAAACAGGGGACCGGAGACCTATTTTGGACCTCAGCAGACTCAACCAATTTGTAAAGAAAGAGAAGTTCCGGATGGTCACGCTACAGTCTATACTTCCCTTTTTAGGGAGAGACAATTGGATGTGATCGATAGATCTCAAGGATGCGTACTACCACATAAAAATGGCCAGACCATGCAGAGATCATCTGCATTTCCGGCTGGGAGCCAATCATTATCAATTTCGAGCCCTGCCCTTTAGTTTCACTACAGCCCCAGAGTGTTCACCAAATGCGTGACAGTGGTCATGGCTCATCTGAGGCGTCTAGGATTCCAGGTGTGTCCTTAACTAGATGATTGGCTCCTTACGTTGACCACCAGGCATCAACTGATTCAGGCAAGGGAATACACTGATACTCTGCCCTCACTTAGGCATTACAATCAACTCAGAAAAATCTGACTTGTCGCCATCGCAGCATATTGTCTTTATAGGGGCATAGTTAGACACCTCAACCACCACTCTCTGACTACCAATCGAGAGGGTCTTTCTTCTTCGCCAGCATGTCAGTTCATTAGTGTCGAAGGACAGAGCACCAGCTGCAGAAGTCTAACTTTCAGTTCCCATCTGCATGGGTGTCATGAAGTTTGTAACTTCTGACTTGAGTAGCATGAAGTTGGCCTTGGAGACGTTTTTTATGGAGGTTTCCTTACTGGGGGGTGGGGGTGGGATGTGGATGTTAAGGGTGATTAGCTTATGGTCTGACCTGACCAATGAGGGGGTGACCATGGGTGTGGAACATCAATTTCCCATGTTGGCAATGACCAGGTCTAGGATATTGGAGCCCCTAGTGGGACTATGGATTAGTTGATCCAGGGCATTGGAATTTATGAACTCCAAGAACCGGCTCCGACACGGCCATTAGCAAAGCTCAAGGTTTACCAGTAGCTCGAGACCAAGCCCCTTAATCCCATGATGCACTGCTGGAATTACCTCAGATCTTGTTTGCTGCATGTACCATATCCCTGTAAAAGAACTACTCTCCCAAGAGAAGAGAAGGATTGAATAACCAGGATGAGACCAGCCTCTAGGTCAACTGTCAGCCAGGTGGGGGATGGAGGGAGGGACGTAAGAATGAAGGCGAGATGGAACAACTCGCATGGAACGTTATGGTGAGTACATAACTTCTTAATGTGAAGTTGTTCAATCTCGCCGTTCATTCTTCACTGATGTGTAGCGTCCCTAGCACCTTCAATCTCGGGTGGCTCATGGGAGTACATTCTTCAGGACCATAGACCCAAAGGAAGCCCTGTCCCTGGAGGCCTTATCAACTTTGTAATGAGTGATAAAGGTATGAGGTTTAGACCAAGTGACTGCAGCAGAGATGTTATCAAGGGGCAATTTGGCTTGAAATGCAGAAGACGTACAAACTGTTCTGGTAGAATGAGCTTTAATCTTGTGTAGTAAGGGCATATGAATAAACAAAAGTGATACAATCAGACCGCCATTTAGAAAGCGTTGTTTTAGCCACTGGTCTACCTTTTCTGGCTTCAGAGAAAGCCACAAAGAGCTGGTCTGATTTTCTAACATCTTTTGTTATATCCAAATAATATCTCAGCTGTCTGTGAACGTCAACTATGTCAAAAATCTAAATGGCAATGCTCAGATCTGCTCTGAGCTACAACAGAATGGCATTAAATATACTGATCCCAAGGATATTGCCAATATCTTGGCAGATCGATTCAGTGCCAACTTCACCCCCCAAATGGCCCATCTCAATACCGGAAGATTGCCAAATTCTGGTAATAACGGCCACACAGGTAAAAAATGCACTCTCCAAAGCTAAGAATACAGCATCCATGGGACCAGAAGACATCCCGGGCTGTGTACTACATGAACTACAAAATGAACTGGCACCTCACCTAAGTGTCATGTTTAATCATACCCTCACCTCAAGCTTTGTGCCCACTGAGTGGCACCCAGCTACAGTTATCCCACTCCACAAGGGGGGATCCACCTTGGATCCTGGGAACTACCGCCCAATCAGTCTGATGAGCCTGATCTGCAAGGCCATGGAACGTATTATCATGGAACTTATAAACAAAGACATTGGCAACCTTAAAACACTAGACCCCACCCAGTTTGGGTTCGTGAAGGGCTGATCTTGTCTCCTGAACCTTATTGACTTCTTCGAATCAGTCTCCAGAGCCGTGGACGAGGGTAAGGCAGTCCACACAGCCTATCTTGGCCTCACCAAGGCCTTTGACACCATCCCCCACTCTGGAATCATAGATAAACTTACTAAGCTGGGCATTAATCCGTACGTCACTCGATGGGTTGCCAGTTGGCTTACTGACAGAACCCACACTGTAAAAGTAGCTGACTCCAAATCCAACTCCAGACAAGTGGAGTACCTCAGGGTTCAGTCCTGGGACCTCTCTTGTTTGGCATCTACTTCTCTGAAGTACAGGCCAACACTAAGGGACTCTGGTTAACAAAGTTCGCAGATGACTGCAAACTGGGAGCCATTATTGAATCCCCAAATTATGTGGATACTCTACAAAAGGGACTTACAGAAACAGATGCTTGGTGCCAGAGCCATGGGCTCAAGCTCAATGCCAAGAAATGTATAGTTATCCCCTTTGGGAAAAAAACATGTACCCGTGAATTATCACATAGGTGGCAGTACACTAAACGCCGAAAGTGTGATAAGAGACTTAGGGACACAGGTGGACAGTGGTCTCACCTTCAGTAACCACATCACCACAACAGTCAGGAAATCCTTCTATGTGGCACACCTCATCACTAAGGGCTTTTCATCCAGGAAAAAAGGAGGTCATTGTTCCACTGTACTCATCCCTCATTAGACCCGTTATAGAATACAACGTCCCATTTGGTATGTACCTCTCAAGACATCTGCAACAACTGGAAAGGCCGCAGAAATACCTCACTAAAAGAATCACAGGCCTAAAGCAGATGCCCTATGCTGACCGCCTTAAAAAACTCCAGCTATGCTCTGTTGTATATCGTCTACTCTGAGGCGATCTCTGCTTAACATACAAGGCCATGTCAAACCCAGAGCTGTTGGACATGCTACACTTAAAGAAATCCCAATCTCTCAGCGCCACATGCTCCAGGGATCTAAATCTTATCACAATAAACAAAACATGCTGGAGGGATAGGTTCCTGACCCAGAGACTCCACATACTCTGGAATAGACTGCCCATACATGTCAAGCGGAGCTCCTCTTTGGCCCTCTTCAAAAGGAACCTTGATGATTGGATGGGAGAAAGGAAATTCACCCCGGGGATCACGTCCGTCGCCCTGCTAGACAGGGGTCCAGGGAAGTAAATAGTGTGGGAAGAAATAGCCAGGGAATTGTTATGGCTAGGCTTGTATAGGCCCTAGGGCCGATAGCCTAGTACCAACCTATGAAGAATGAAGGCGAGAGGGAACAACTCACATGGAACATTATGGCGAGTACATAACTTCTTATTTAGTCTCTTATCACGTATCTGTAGCCACCACACATGCATACTCCTAAATACTTCATCTTATTGTATCCCCATAAATATGGGTATTGCTGAACCAATTTGTGTGCCGGTACATAATTCACAGCTATAGGCTGTATTTTGTATTCATTAGTTTTATATCCTGAAAAGACTTGAAACTGTCTCAAAATGTTTCACAACATTGACGTATCCTTTTCTGGATTGTCAGGTATAAAATAATATCTGCAAATAAGGCCAACTTTTCTTGATTACTATACCAATTATATCCTTGCATTTCTGAGTCCCTTATTTTCTTTGCCATTGGCTCTAAATATACAGCAAATAAAGTGGAAAGAGAAAATCCATGCCTGATTCCTCTATTCAGTCACACCTTATCAGACAGGGACCATCCCACCTTAATTCTTGGCTCCAGTCCTTCATATATCTTACTAATTAACCATATTGTTGTATCAGGAAATGCAAATGCTTCCATTGCCGTACTCATAAAGTCATGGCTTACTCTGTTGAATGCTTTGTGTCAACACCTGCTTACAGTAGCAGTGTTTTCTTACATTTTTCTTCCCTCTGGATCATCACTGTTCCGTTAATATCAGATATTTGCCTCTCCTCTACAAACCACATTGATCCATACCTGTCAGTGCTGACAACACCTTAACTATATTAGCTAGCTCTGTTTTAGCAGGTGGGAAAGCACCAGTGTCTCATTTTTACTTAATTATACTTTTGTTTTTTATTGGCAGAGGATCTGAAGTAGATGTTCTTCGTGTTTCACTGTTGCAGTCATCACACTTGGGGTCATCTGCCTGCAGATAGCCCTCAGTCACCCCGAATACCAGAGACTTAGTATTTCTGCGTCGGTTGCTGTCGCTCCAGGACTGACGTCAGATCGTCAGGGGTATAAAAACAGGCAGCCGACGCCATTGCATCAGTCTTTCTTGCCGAGGAGCACGAAGCCGAAGCAGTTCACAAGTGCTTGTCGGCCGCTACCTGAATTTCGTATACGAATTGAATAATCCTGATGTCCTCTAAAGCGAAGTACCCTGTTGGGGATCCTTTTTTCTTGCTGTAACGGATGTCAGAAAAAGTTAACAATTGTCTTGGCTGTGGAAAGCAAATACCTCACAGCGATTTTCATTCTTACTGCATCACCTGTTTAGGTCCAGACCATGATGTACCTCACTGTCGGTTTTGTGCCTTGGTCAATGCCTGAACCATTAGTCTTTGGGCTCTCTTTGTCGCTAAATTCTTTTGCTCTCGATCTCTGTATTCTGAAATGGCTTTGGTAAGCCATCCGACTACCAATATTCTGAAAAAGCGTAAGGATAAAGACAGAGACAGACCACATAGGTTCAAAGCTGCCGACAACGTTTCCGTTAAACTAGTCGCCAGTTCGCCGGTACTCAGTGAGGTGCTTTTGCAGCCCCTGATGCCTGCTTTTGTGGATTCGCAGGCCCTTACCGAGACCCATTCAGAGTCTGGTATGCTGTGAGACTCTTCTTTGACTCTGGAACCTGCGGATGTCTCTACCTTGGATGGGTCCGGAGCCGCTGTGCAGGCACCGGCTTCTGAGGCAGTTCTTCGGTCAACCGATGTTAGTCTCAAACCGATGACTTCTTTATCTAAAACTACTGAGTTTCATAGGCCAAGAGTACGGGCTACGTTTAGAAAACCGACGACCAAAGGGCATGCACCTGCTCCCATGCCACAACGACAAATGCTTACAATGGCAGAAGACCTTATTATGCTGATTAGGGGAAGTCAGCCTCCCCCTGCTAACAGGAAAAGAGACCAATCCCCGGCAGCTTCTACAGACCAGGAGTCCGATGACTCTGAGGTTTCTGGTTATAAAGACATGCCCTTATCTGCTTATAAGGATTCAGATGCAGAAGAATCCATTCCCTCTGCCTGCCTTCCAGAGGATTTTTCTTTTGGTGAAACCTTGCATACTTTAAGAGAGCATTTCCTCTGGGAATGCCAAGACTATCCTCAGTCCAAAAAGAGACTCGGAGAATTCCTAGATTTGCCTCAGCACAGGCCTTTAGCAATACTCCCTGTCCTGGATGTTGTTGATGACGTTTTTATGGAATCTAGTCTTACTTCTGATACTTTGCCTCCTGCCCCTAGGAAACCAGACATGTACTACAGAGTACCTGACACAAATTTATTTCCTAGAATCCTACTGATGACCCAGAGATCATTCCCAGGGGTTAAAGGTATCAAGGCAACTACAGCCAAGACTCCAACCCCTTCGGACAGGGATTACAGAGATTTGGATAGATGAGGTAAGACGGTATATACTTCTGCAACTCTTGCTATTAGGGCATTGAATTGTCAGTTTAACATGCTGAAGTACCAGCAACATATTATGGAATTTATTAAACAAAAAATGGCAACCTTTACAGACTGTGCAGAAAATAAATAATTGCAGGAGCTTATGCACTTTGCAAGCCAAGTCAGCAAGCAAACTTTGAAGTGTGGCTTTGACGCCCTAGAAGCATCTTGCCGGGCAGCAGTCAGTGGCTCTGTACTGAGCAGACCTTGCCAGACCATGTCAAATCAAAGTTTGTTTGGCACCAAAGCAGAAGAGGTTCTTAAAAAGATGGAAGAAAAAGCTAAGTCTATGCAGACGGTTAAAGAATTCTGACAAGTGCAGCCCCCTAGATTCAGTAGGCATTGCCCTTCCAAGCACTGGTCTTTTCCAGCCTCCTCCAGGCCTTCTCAAATCAGACCCAGGGGAAACAGACCACCCAGACTACAGTCTCAGGGTATGCAGAAATCTAAGCAATGGAGTGCCCCCACCCCTAAAGCAGGGAGTAGTAAGCTACCTCCTTACGGAAAAAACTCACAATGTCTTTACTCCACTCCCCAGCCCTGCCCAATTGTTTGTGCCCCTAGGAGGAAAACTTGCCCTTCATGCAAAAACTGGATGTCCATTACACACGAACGATGGGTCCTCAGCATTGTATCCCAGGGGTACAGATTTTATTTCCACCCACTGCCAACCCCAAGAGGGTTTCCAGACCTTCCTCCAAACCAGTGGGCAGAGGCTCAAAGACAAGTTCTTTCCCTGCTCAATATCAGAGCTATTCAGCCGGTTCGAGTAGAGCAGAGAGGTCAAGGATTCTACTCCAGACTCTTCCTGGTACCCAGAAAAGAGGGCTCTTGGTGCCCAATCCTGGATCTTTCAATTCTCAACACCTTCCTGGTGGTACCAAAATTCAAAATGCTTACCCTGTAACAGCTTCTTCCTATGCTAGCGAAGGATGCCTGGTTAGTCACCCTAGACTTAAAAGAAGCCTATCTGCACATCCCCATAAGGGAGTCATGCAGGAAGTATCTACATTTCAGGGCCGGGTCTATGTTTTATCAGTTCTCTGCACTTCCCTTTGGCTTATCCACTGTGCCCAGAGTATTCACAAAATGCCTGGCTCCAGCCATCGCATACTGCAGGCAGAGAAATATCCAAATTTACCTGTACTTGGAATGCCTGATTCAGGTGGATTTGTTGCTGCACCTGACATTTGTGAAAAACCTCACTTCCTTGGGGTACACCATCAACGAAAAGAAATCAAAACTGCTACCCAGTCAAAAGATTGTATTCCTGGGAGCAAGCTTGGATGCAACATCCCAGATGGCATTCCTCACTTCAGAAAAACAAGTCTATCTGACAGCCTACTTCAAACAAATGGCAACCAGAACCCAGCTATCCACAAGAAACGTACTGCAGCCGCTAGGGTTCATGGCCTTATGTATACTGCTAATTCCATATGCAGGACTGCATATGAGGAAACTTCAGTGGTACCTAAAAAGTATTTGGTGCCAACATTCTCAGGACCTGGAAACAGTCATTCCTGTCATACCCCAAGGACAGAGTTCCTCTGGTGGGCAGAAGCATGCTCAACCCCAAGCCACCCAGACCCTAACGACAGACGCATCAGATTATGTTGGGGAGCACACTTGGATGGCAGATGCATTCAGGGCCACTGGAGCCCAAGTCAAATTCATCTACACATCAACCAAAAAGAGATGCTAGCGGTGCAGAACACCCTGACAGCTTTCAGGTCCCTACTATTTCCAGGACAACTGCTAATAAAAACAGACAGCACCACTGTTATGTGATACATCAACAAGCAGGGGGGAACCCACTCTTATCCACTCTGCAGGTTAGCCATGGCCCTGTGGGACATGGCCTTGGACATGCAAGTCCATCTGCAAGCTCAATTCCAGCCAGGTAATCAAAACTTACTGGCAGATGACTTAAGCAGAAATCTCCTAGACCCACACGAATGGCAGTTGGAGCCCAGCACTTTGAACCTTCTGATTCAGAAATGGGGGGACCCCAGAGGTGGATCTCTTTGCCTCCCCCTTCAACCACCAGCTCAGCAAATTCTGCACCAGGAACCCTCACAGCAGGGCCTGGAAAGTGGATGCCCTATCCTTTCAGTGGGTAAATCTCTACATCTATGCCTTTCCCCCTCTGCCTCTTCTCGCAAGAGTATTACTCAAGATAAGACAGGACAGACCAAGGACAATTCCGATTGCCTCGGACTGGCCACGCCAGCACTGGTACCTTCTCCTGCACAGCCTCTCACCGGTGCCACCCTGGCACCTACACCAGAACCCAACCCTGCTCTCTCTGCAGGAGGGAAAGATTTTGCATCTGCAGCTGAAAACTTTAAATCGGGCAGCCTGGCTTATTCCTTGAATTCTACCCCAGCAACCCTAAGCAAACAGGTGCTGGATGTCATTCTTGAAGCCAGAAGACCTAGTACAAGAAAATCCTATGCTGATAAGTGGAAAAGGTATTACTCCTGGATTCAGTCTAAGGGAAAGGACACTACCCTGCCCTCCCTGCCTCTAATACTGGATTACTTAGCATATCTACTCCACAAAGACCTGTCCTTTTCCTCCATTAAGATACATGCCTCAGCCATTTCAACTCATTACAAAACTGAGTCACCCCTCTTCTCACACTCCCTTATCAAACCGTTCCTGAGAGGGGCAAACAACTTGAGGCCGCCAAGGACAGCACCCTCCCCTGCTTGGGACCTTAAATTTGTACTGGAAAAGCTCACGCTTCCCCCCTTTGAACCTGCAGCATCAGCAGAGTTAAAATTCCTCTCTTGGAAAACAGCATTGCTTCTGGCCATCACTTCAGCCAGAAGAGTGTCTGACCTTAAAGCACTTATGGCAGTGGAACCCTTCATTATTTTCCATGCTGATAGGGTTTCACTCAGGAATAACTCTTTCTTTATACCTAAAGTGGTATCTAGTGTGGCTCTAAACCAATCCATCCATTTGCCAACATTCTTCCCTAATCCACAGAGTAAAGGGGAAAGGATCCTGCACTTTTTGGATGTGCACAGACAGCTCCGATTCTACCTTGATAGGACTAAGCCCTTCAGAAGATCTGACCAGTTACTAGTCAGCTTTGCAACAGGGGAGAGGGCAAGGCCATTTCAAAACAAACCATTTCCAAATGGATAGCACACTGCATCCATTTCTGCTACAAGCACCATGGGAAACAAGCCCCTCAGGGGGTCAGAACACATTCCACTAGTGCAACATCTACCTCTACATCATTCCTCAGGGGAGTCCCTACCAGGGACATCCTGGAAGCTGTTACCTGGAGTGCAGTACACACCTTCACCAAGCATTACCACCTGCCTATCTTTTCCAAATCCAGGGCAGGTTTTGCAACTGTAGTCCTGCAAGGCATACTAGCCAGCCCTAACTCTTCTTGACTGCCTCCACCCTTCTTCAGCTTTGGGAATCCACCCAAGTGTGATGACTGCAACAGTGAAACACAAAGAACATAGTACAGTTGTGTATACTTACTATAAATATAGATGTTCGAGTTTATTCACTGTTGCAGTCTTGGTTTCCCTCCCTCCAACCCCCTGGTTTTTCTCTCTCTCTCTCTGATCTCTCTATGCCTTTTTACTCCCCCCTTTCAGGGGGGTATTGGTATAGGTATTTACTTTTTACTGGTGATGTTTTCCTCCACCATAGCTTAGCTCCCTATTAGGTGGCTCCTGACATTTGGGGAAAGAAAAACTGATGTAATGGTATTGGCTGCCAGATTTTATACCCCTGACAACCTGACATCAGTCCTGGAGTGACAGCAACTGACACAGAAATGCTAAGTCTCTGGTATTCGGGCTGACTGAGGGCTACCTGCAGGCAGATAACCCCAAGTGTGATGACTGAAACAGTGAATACACTCGAACATCTACATTTATGGTAAGTGTACACAACTGTACTTTATTGGTTGCATTTAGAAGCTTTCTGTTAAATGCACAGACTCCTGTGAAATATGATTTCTATCTAGTCTAGCCAAGTTATTGTACCCTGGGGAGTGATATGTAAATTCTGCCCAAATTTCTGTTTTCCCTTCTAGGTCCTGCTGATACATCCTCACTATTACAAATCAGCTTCCAGTCCCCAGTTATAAGTAATATTCCCCATTGAAAGATGATTATTTATCCCAGAATTTTCTTAAGCTCCATAGTAGCAATTTTTGGTGGACTCTAAATACATGCTAGTGCAATCCTACTCCTTTGCCAATAGGTGCTTTCTATAAATCTACCATTGTCTTTTTTCCCTCTTATGTCAGTATTGGATCCCCCTAGCAATTAGTAAGTTACTCCCCTTTTTCTTTGGCCCTGATATTCTACTGATTATCCATTCTAAAATCCTTTCTTTGTCAATTGGACATGCTAATTTCTTTCCAAATGTGTGTCCTGCATCATTGCTTTTTGAACTCTACACTTCTTAATATAATTCAATACTCTTTCCATTTTGTCCCTTCCTGTAAGGCCATTTACATTCCAAGATAAGATGGATAGCATAACCATTATAATAAAAACCTATAGTTCCCTCCTGTTATATATGCCATTTTTTTTATTTGTATTTCCAACTTTTGTGTTACGGTAATGTTTGGCAGGCTGATCTATGTACAGTTGTTTATTCTCATTTCCATTTGAAGCTGTGTCACATTTTTTCAAGGCATTTGTTTTAATGAAAACACTCAAACAAAGCACTAAATACATTTTCAGAACACCACCTTTCCCGTTAACTTTTATTAACCACACAAAATTGTGTACATCTTTAAAAATGAAATATAACCCTCCATATAGGAGCAATTGCCCCAAATTGACAGCTACCCCCCACATGCATTATTTTACCTAAAATGAATGTTACCCATGCCAAAGTGCATGCTTCCCACTTAGTGATTGTTGTCTGTTCTTTTCTTATATTTCTCCTCAAAGATTTTAAAAACAGCTTTTATATACTTTCAGAAAACAGTAACCTTTAGCCCTAAGAAAAAGTGCACTAGCTATCATTAAATAAAACTAAATTGTACAGTGTTCTAGTAAATGTGTTCAATTATTAAGGCTGCTAGAGAGGCTTCTATCTTTTATTCACTTCCCACAATTTGTAACATTCTTTTTTACTAAACTGCTTACTATTGTACCATTTAAATGTTGCATTTCCCTCAGCAAAGAATGCTCAGAACTCTTAAGATTAATTACTTGTACCTACAGCCAGCCTGTCCTGAAGTAAAGATAGTCAGCAAAGAGTCTTTGTAAGTTTCACTCAGAACAGAATGGTACAACTGCCTTTAGACGTCTTTACTCCTACTGTACATTTGCTAATGGAAAATAATAAATAAGCTAACATCTTTGTGGATATGAAAAAACATAACATTTCTCATAGCTTTCATTATTTTGTCTTATTTTTCTTGCCTACATGCTCACAAAACACTTATGTATATTTAAGTCAAGGGCATTAATCTAGACTGCCACCCTTGTAAAAATAAGAGAAAATGTCTTAGTTCTGCATAAAATATTATCAGTGCACTTTTCCATCCCACTCCAAGCCCAGCAGTTCAAGATCACAAAAATATTAACATTGAGCTTGCTCTTGCCCAGCCTTTCTTCTTTTGCTATACTGTAAAGTCTATATTTCTTACAATTATTAAAGTACTTGTTTACTTTAATAATTTTAACACATTCAGCAGTCACTGAAAAGACTCACCCTACACTTAAAATACCCCTGACTACACTCTACACAAAACTGCATTACTGTATATAACATGCAGCTTATAGCATGAAATGTTTTATACAAACACTAAGAACAAAACTTGTTGTACATACAGTTACATCTGATGATGTAAATCTTTGTTCATTAATTACTATTTGGACTTCGGTTCTGTCCTCAGAACCGATACGGCTGTTTCCAAGCTCGCGCCAGCCAAAAACTCTCAGCTAAGACCTACCCATAATGCCCCTTTCCTAGTTGCTCCAGATCTCGTTTGCCGCATTCCTAGTCAGACGTGCTAGCCATCTCTCTCAAAGATAAGTAGAAAATTGTCATTTTTAAGATAGTTGCTCATCAATTTTTTTTATTTTTTAGTCAATTTAGCCCTTTCTCACTGTCGCTTATAACCTATTTCTATTCCCTACCCTTTACCTTGGTAATTTAATTTCTACCATTATTGGTACTGTCCCTCTCTCCTACATTTGACAGGCCCTTCCTTACCACTTGTGGTATTTATAAATACCATTGTTGGCATTCTCTCCCCATTTTCTCTCCCTTATTTTATTTTTTCTGTAGGATAGCCTTGTTACATTACTGTGTCAGAAAAAGCTAAGTTGGGGTTTAAACAGTGTGACAAGTGTGGACGTAAGATGCCTAACTCGGGTACACATGCACGTTGTGTCAACTGTTTGGATGTGGAGCATATTAAAGCTGACTTTGACATTTGTGCTAGGTTTTAGTAATCGTACACTAGCAGAACGTAAAAATAAGCTCATTTTAAAATGTTTAATCAAGACACCTTTTTCGGAGGCTCCATCAGGGTCAGAGGTCTCACCCCCTCCAAAGACCAAAAAACATAAGGAAAAATGGAGTCACTCAGTTCCTGCATCTCTGTCAGTTATGGAACTGAGTTGGCTCCATGCTTTGCCGGTGCCCTCAGTGCAGACCTCTTCATCTCCAGGCTCTTTATCTTCTCCCTTGGTGCCGTCCATGATATTCACCCCTATTTCAGTTCCAACCTCAGCACCACTGACTTCGGTGCCATCCTTGGATACGACATTGGCTCCTATGACTGTACTTGCTTTGGCATCATCCCCGGCCACTGTGCCGACAGTTTCTTCGGCTCCATCGACTCCAAAACTCGAATTTCTGCCAAGGACAAGATATTCTTCATCTTAATGACCCTTTTTTGGGGCAGAGGTTTAGCCCCTTTCTAGAAGGACCTGATTCTCTTTCAGCAACCTCCTTTAGCTCCACTAGGAGTTTTTCTGAATTAGATCTAGTGCGGGTTGTGGACCAGCTTCTGGCAGCTAGGGGATTGCCCATTCCAGCTAGACCTTCCGTCCCTCTTGGCTCGGAATCTTTCACTGCATCTTCCCCTGTTTATCCTCCTCCGGCCTCTGCCTAGATATCGGTATCTATGTCCACTCCGGTGCATACTGTCTCGACTCCGACAGCAGTTTTTCCCCTGTCAGCACCGACCTTGCTGCATCGGCTCCGGTGGAGCTGATGCTCTCTCAGAGAAGTACTTGGACCGTCCGTACCTTGGTACCTAGCCCAGTGTCTATTTTCTCGCTGGCATCGTCTATGTCCACGACTCCGGCTTCCAGTCATCCCGGAGCTCCTCACCTGCAGGTGGGCTCCTCAGGGTGGGGTGTGACCCCAGTTCTGAGGTTGTCCTTCCCAGTTCCGGGCTCCCATCCCTCCTCGGGTGGGCCTGCTCTCCAGGTGATGGAGAGGGTCCTTGACTCCGCAGGCTCGCAGTCACCACCAATGACATCAGTATCCGAACCCCCCTTCTAGCATGCACCTCTCCCATCCCTCTATTTCGTCACCCTTTCTCTGTAGTCTTCCTCAGAAGATCCCAAAGGGGAGCCATCTCGGAAGAAACGGTGTAAGAGGAAGCACCTTGATTCCCCGGAGGAATCTATCATCGATGACACTGATTGTGATGAGGGGGAAGGGTCCCTGCGGTCTCCCCCAGACGATGTCTCATTCGGAGACCTTCTCGAAATTCTCAAGCAGCGGGGAGACTGGAAGTCTTCTAACCCTTCCTCTGAGGAATCTGTGTTTTTGCATGCCTTCCATGCCTGGCCATCTACTTCCTGGGTGACCTCACTGGAAGATGACCTTGGTAAGCTCATTGTGCAGCGTGCCTGGAAGGCCCCAGATAACGTAGAACCTGTCCCACGGAGGCCAGACAAAATTTTTATCTACACCTGAAGACCAGCCCCACTGGTCCAAGTAGGTGGCAGTTGATTCTATGGTTGTGGCGGCGGCCACCAAGAGGGAACTGGCAGAAGATAGTTCTACTGTCCATCCTCCAAACAGGGAGTCCCAGACCATATACAGACTAGGGAAGCGGACCTATGATTCAGTGACCTTCGCCATTCGGTCGCTGAACAATCTGGCACACTTTACTCGCCTCCAAAAAGACCTAATTTCCGAAATGTCTTCCTCTTTGGTGGGGGTACTGCCTGATGAGGTGCGTGACATTGTCACCTCGCAGCTAGCTACCCTTGAATCCATTTCAAACTCCTCGATGTGTTTGATATCTCACACCACCGAGGGGGCAACTCTAACTGCCGCATCGGGCATGGTCATGAGCCATAATGCTTGGATGCGGTTGTGTGACTTCATATACCCCTTTAAGTCTTCCTTAGTCAATGCACCTGTCCACGAATCTGCACTTTTTGGACCCAAAGTATGAGACACACTTGCACATAGTGAGAAAGACGAAAAGACCTTGTCTGCTGTGGGTATACACTTTTCCAACCCCCAGAGGTCCTACTCCAGGAACCAGAAAGGAGGAAAAATGTGGTTCAAGAAATTCCAAGGATCTTTTCATGACACTCGTGGTGAACAATCCCCCTGGGGCAGAGGGGGCAACTCATATGGAAGATATGCCCCCTTTGGGGTAGAGGGGGGTCCGCGTAACCAGGGCGCTAGAGATTTTTTATCCAGCAGACCCTACCAGCGCTCCTGAGCAGCAGCCCGATTACTTTCCTCTGGAAGCAGTCGGGGGTCATTTTTCTCTGCACCTACCAGCCTGACATCTTATTACTACCGATGTTTGGGTGCAGAGAATAATATCCAGAGGCTACTAAATACCATTCGATTTAATTCCCAGACCCATGAAACAAATCCCCGATGTACCCACCCAGTCAGAGGGAATTAGCAGCCTTAGAAATAGAAAAGCTGCTAAGAAAGATTCATCCAACCAGTCCCACCAGACCAGACAGGATCCAGGTTTTACTCGAGGTTCTTTTTAGTCCCAAAAAAAGACGGGGGACTGGAGACCAATCCTGGATCTCAGCCTATTGAACAAATTTATCAAACCTCAAAAATTCCGGGTGGTCACGGTACAGTCCATTCTTCCCTTCCTAGGGAGGGACAACTGGATGCGCTCTGTAGAGCTCCAGGGCGCTTACTGCCACATAAAGATAGATCACCGCTCCCAGAGGTTTCTCCACTTCCGGCTGGGAACCAATCACTACCAGTTCAGAACACTGCCATTCGGTCTCTCGACAGCCCCCCCCCCCCCCCCGAGTGTTCACGAAATGTATGGCAGTTGTGGTAGCTCATCTTCGACTACAAGGATTCCAGGTGTTTCCGTAGCTAGATGATTGGCTCCTTACCGCTCCGACCAGAAATCTTCTGGTCCACAGCCTCTCTTACACTCAAGGTCTCACTCTCCGCTTGGGGATTACAATCAACAAGGACAAATCTCAAATGTCCCCAATGAAGACACTGGAATTTATTGGAGCGGTCTTCGACAGAGCATCCTGTCAAGCTTCTCTACCCCCCACAGGCTTTCGAAAATAAGACACCAAATCCAAGACCTTCTTCCTCAGACCTATTTACCAGCACATCTTGTAGTGCAACTCTTAGGCTCCATGGCAGCTGCCATTACGTTAGTACCACTGGCGAGGCTGCACATGAGAATCTTGCAGTGGCTCCTTTCACACAATGGTCGTTTCTAACTCACCCACTCAACCACATGATATGTCTTGCAAACCGTTGCAAGGAAGAAATGCTATGGTGGATGAAGCCACAAACGAATCTTTGGTGTCGACCGTTCTGTCTTCCCCAGCCCACGGCCACAGTAACCACGGACACTTCCCTGTTGGGGGGGGGGGCATTTCCAGGGATAGACGATACAAGGCACCCTGGTCCCCCATGGAGGCCAATTTGCACATAAATGCCCTGGATCTGAGGGCAGTTCTCTTAGCGCTGCAAGTGTTCCATGCATCCCTACCCTCTGGGACCATTGCAATTCAGTCAGACAACATGTCAGTCATCTAGTATATCAACAAGCAAGGTGGAACCAGGTCTTACCCCTTGTGTCAGGAAACCATCAGGATTTGGCACTGGGCGATAGCTTCCAACTGCTTTCTTGTAGCAATATACATTCCCGAGAGTTCCAACCTTATTGCGGACAATCTGAGCAGGAACATCCTGATGCCTCAAGAGTGGCCACTCAACCGTGTAACAGCTGATTGGATCTTCCAGTGCTGGGGCAAGCCTTGCTGCGATCTGTTTACTTCCCCCCTAAACTACAAATGCAGAAGCTACTTTGCCATGATCCCCCCTCAGGGGGAACCCCTGAGGGATGCTGTAATGCACGATTGTCCCCTGGGACTTCTGTATGCCTTTCCCCCGTTTCCTCTCATTCCAAAATTTCTCCAGAAAGCTCAGAGGTTGAGAAGCAAAGTGATCCTTATTGCCCCCTACTGGCTCCATCATGTCTGGTTCCCATTTCTATGGCCTCATCTGATTCACAGCCCATGGATCCTGGATCATTCCTAAGACCTGTTATCTCCTCCTCAGGGACTGATTCATCCGAACCTCCACAGTCTCAAGCTCACAGCTTGGTTCCTCCATTTCCAGTGATTGCCAGGCTGCCTGACATCCCATCTTTTGTTTGTGAAATTCTTCTGGCTTCACACAAACCTTCCTCCAGGAAAGTTTATTCTAGTAAATGGACTAGGTTCTCTATCTGGGTCAAAGATCGGAACTTAGACCCTTTCTCTGTGCCTGTTCAAAAGATCCTATAATACCTGACTACTCTTTTACATGCAGGAGCCTTAGCATAGACGATCAGTGTACATTTAGTAGTTATCGCCAATTTTCATTATGGACTTGATAATTCTTCGATTATGTCACACCACCTATGCAAGACATTTTTGAAAGGAGTATTACATGTTAAACCTCTGGTCAAGCCTCCCTTAGAACCCTGGAACTTGACTTTGGTGCTTCAATCTCTTACAGGTCCTCCTTTCGAGCCCTTTGATTCATGTGGTTTAAAATTTTTGTCATGGAAAACCTTATTTCTAGTAGCACTTAACTTAGCGAGAAGAGTATCTGAGCTGCAGGCTTTGAGTGTCAAGAGACCTTACTTGATCTTCCACATGGATAGGGTGTCCCTTTATACTGACCCTTCTTTCTTGCCCAAGGTCATTTCTGGATTTTCCTGCTGGTTTTCTTCCCTCCGCATTCTAATAGAGGGGTGTACCTTTTGCACACCCTTGATGTGCTTCGTTGTTATTTGGACAGGACTAAATCTTTCAGGAAACCAGATCAATTGTTTGTGGCCATTGCAGGACCCAGATTTGGTAAACCTGTTTCCAAAGTGACTTTATTCTCCTGGCTTAGAAAATTAATTACCTTTATTTACCAACAGAATAAGCTATCCTTACTTTCCAGAATAAAGGCTTATTTTACCAGATCTATGGCTACTTCTGTAGCATTTCATTCCAGAGCCTCTATGGATGATATCTGTGCAGCAGCCACTTGAGCAAGACTTTATACATTTCTCTCTCATTACAAATTGGATTTGGCCTCCAGGGGACGAGCATCTTTTTGTTCTGTGGTGCTCAGGAATATCCTTCCTTAGGGCCACCCAGGACTCAAGTAGCTGGGGACTCGGTCCTAATAGTAGTTAATGAACCAAGATTTACAACATCAGATAAAGAAGTTATGCCTTACCATAATATTCCATCTGTGTTGTAGATCTTTGTTCATTTATTACTTCCTGCCCTCCTTCCCCCTGCCTGGACTCCTGGTGGACTTTAGGAACTCCTGGTTAGGGTATTTGGTCAGACAGAGCCTTCTACTATTTTTCTATTACTACATCTATTATATAGGGGTGGGCAAACTCGATCTGGAGTAACTAGGAGAGGGGCATTATGGGTAGGTGTAAGCTGAGAGTTTTTGGCTGGCACGAGCTTGGAAACGGCCATATCGGTTCCAGTGATGGAACCGAAGTCCAAATAGTAATGAATGAACAAAGATCTACAACACAGATGGAATGTTATGGTAAGACGTAACTTCTTTTTTTCCCTTTTTAGTGTCATTTTAAACATTAATCACATAAATAAAGTGGGGCATGTGCTTTACAGTCCAGCCACAAGTTTAACAAATTCAGCAAAAAGTCTACTCTTTCTCAGCCACTTCTGCATGTCATATTTCACAAATGTGATTGCTTATAGTCTTTCATTTATTCACTAATTTCAGTTTTGCGTGTCATTCTCCTGTTCATCTCCATTTCCCGACACCAGACTAATTAAACTCCAATGTATTCCTGATTGTTCTAGTCATACCCTGTTCTTTTTTATGCCTCTCAAGCTTTTTCCTTTGGAACATTGGAAAAGGTTTCACTGACAAATTTTTTCTGTGAGCTTTATTGTCAGAATATTGAGAAGCAGAGTCCCCTAATTTTTGCTAATTCACTTTTTGTCAAACTTTTTATTTCCTCTTTATCCTCTTCTGCATCAAAAATTACTTTGATCGTCCAGGAAGAAATATTCTTAAGGCAGACGGATACTGCGGTTTAAATTTTGCACCTGCCTCTTGACATTCCCTGACATATGATAAACATTTGGTATACAGTGAATAATTATTTTACGTAAGCAGTAGATAGGGAAGGCAATCTTTTGCCTACACTCCAGTTGAGTCATTGGCATCTTCACATATTATTAGCTTTCCCTCCCTGAATATTTGCTCCCAATGCATTAGTTCCTTTGCCAGTTTTCTCCAGTAAGTTCCAGCCTCCTCTTGCCTATTCTCTGTATCCCTAATTGTAGTCATTGCTATCAGCAGAATCACCTTTCTCCATTCCCACGTTGGCTTAATTCTTAGAATACTTTCTACTACTTTATGAATGTAATATTATATATGGTTATTGTTATTTTTATTATCCTTAAGGAACTGCATCCAAGATCCCAGCCTCTCCTTATTTCTTGAACCTCCACCCGTTTCATCATCAACCCTTTCCACTTTGAAATATAATTTTTTTCTTGTGTGTAGGAACCTTAACTGTACAGCTCTGAAATACCCCTTCAAACTGGGTAATCCCAAACCAACTTGTTTTATTGGAAGGATCAACTTATCCCACTTGACTGTTGCCCTCTTCCCCTCCCAGATAAAATCCTTCATCTCTTTATTAATTGATATCCATAACTTCTCTTCCGGTTGATACAATATGCCTGACCTGTGTATAAAACTAACGGGACTAAAAACATTTTCATTGCTTTTATCTTGCTTTCCATTACCAATAAAACAGAGCTTCCATTTTCTTAGTTTTTGCATTATATTTTCTTAGTCTCTATACACACATCCTTAGCTGCCATAACAAAATCCTTTTGAACACATGATTCTAAGTACTTCATGCTATCATGTCCCCATAAATATGAGTATTGCTGAACCAGTTTGTGTGTAATTTACAGCTGTTGCCTTGTTGCCTTTGTTTTATCTTCACAAATGTTGTATCCTGAACATGAACCAGTCTCAGAATGTTCCATAACACTACAACACTAAAATACGCTTTTCTGGTTTTATCAGGTACAAAATAATATAATCTGCAAAGAGAGCCAACTTTTCTTGATTACTATACCAATTAAAATCTTGAATTTCTGAGTCTCTTATTTTCTTTGACAATGGTTCTGAATATAACACCCAAAAAAAAAACAAAGGGGAAAGAGGACATCCCAGCCTGGTTCCTCTGTTCAAACAGAACTCAACAGAGAGGACTCTCCCCTCACCCCACACTTCAAATTTCACCTCCAATCCCTCATATATCCTTCTAATTAACATTATTATTTTGTCAGAGATTACAAATGCTTCCACTGCCCTACCAGCTTACTCTGTAGAATTTTTTTCTCTGCATCAGGACCCACCAACAGCAGTTGTATTTTCTTACATTCTTCTTCCCTCTGGATCATCATTGTTCTGTTAATGCTGTCATATGTTTGCCTCCCCTCCACAAAACCACACTGATCCACATCTTTTAATTTTGGTATCACCTTTACAATTCGTTTAGCCATTATAGACATAAACACTTTACAATCATAGTTTAGAATTGAAATGGGCTTATATGAAGCTGGATATGATGGGTTCTCTCTATCTTTAGGTATTACAGCCACCACAGCATCCTTCCATTATGTTGGTGTTTCTGTTCCTTTTGAAATACTGTTAAACAAAACCTTTCAGATGTTTATCACCTTCTTCCCTCCTAGCTTCCAAACTTCCACAGAAACGCCATCTGTTCTTGGAGACTTTCCTGTAGATTGGTTACACATTGCCAATTTCATCTCATCTCCTCCTGTCCTAACATTTAGTAATTGAGTCTCGTCAGCCTTAAACCGTGGCATATTTAAGTCTTCCATAAACATTTCTATTTGTGCTTTTTCTTGATTTTTATATTTCTGTGCTTTATACAGATTTTCATAACATTTCCGAAATATTTCGAATACTTTTACAGAAACTTTGATTTTTTTGCTGTAAGTTTCCTAAGCTTGGCAACAACCCTTTCTACTTTCTGTTGCCTGAGCTGTTGTGCTAAAAGCTTTTGTGCTATGAAGTTAAAACAGTTGTTTAACAGCAATCTTTCTAAGCTCATGCATATTATCGAGCTAGTCCCTTATTTTCTGTTTAGCACTCTACAGTTGTGCCTCATTTTATGTGAAACTTTCTCTATTCTGCAAACCTTTGTCAGTCCCCTCTAAACAATTCCTGCTGCTTCTTAACCATATATTTTTCTTTATTTCTACCCCATTTTTAAACTCTGCTTTCATTCTATCCCACTCCTTGGCAATATTTTCTGAAGAAATGTCTGTATTTCCTAATAATTCTCAAATAATTTCCACTACCTACTCCTTAAATTGCTTTCTGTTTAACAGATATGTGGGGAAGCACCAGTGTCTCATTTTTATCGCATTAGCCTGAATTTTTATTTTTGTTATTATTGGCTTCTGTTCTGAATTAGTTATTGGATGCGTATCAATACTTTCAGTTAAATTCTGTCTAGCCCATACCAGGTTTTTGGACCTTTGAGAATAATATGTAATTTTTCTCTGAGCTCTTGCTACTGAATTCATATCTTCCATACCAATAATTTTCATACATGTATTCAAAAATATGCTCCTTTGTTGTATTTTCTCTTGTAGCTTCCTTCCCCAGTACATCCTAACTGTTGCAAATTGAATTCCAGTCCCCACCTTTAAGTAATATTCCCTGCTGAAAGTTGATTATTTCTCCCAGAATTTTCTTAAGCTCCATTGTAGCAGTTTTAGGTGGAACACAAGTACATGCCAATGTAATCATCTTCCCTTGCCAGTTGCCCCTTGCTACTACAAATCTATAATTATCATCTTTTTTTCCCTTTTCTGTACTATTGAAGCTCATCTAGTAATTAATATAAGTAATCCCATTTTCCTTTGTCACAGATATTTGGCTGAATAACCATCTTGGAAGTCATTTCTTTATCAAATGTTCATTTCTTTCCAATTGTGTCTCCTGTAGAATAGCTATTTGCACCCTGCATTTTTAAATATAGTTAATTACTCTTTTTTTGTATATACGTATGAGACCATTCACATTCAAAGATCAGTAAAGTATTGCCATTATGATAAGAAGTTATTATTCTTAACTGTTATGTATAGCAGCTTTTTTTAAATGTCTTGTTTGAGCTTTTGTGGTTCTGGCAGGTTGATCTTTTATACAGTTGTTTGTTGTCATATCCATTTGAACTTTTGTCACATTTTATAGGAGTTTTTGTTTTAGTGTAAACCCTCAAACAAAAAAGAACCACCCCATAAACTGTTCACTTAATAAAAACAAAAGATGATGCACATCTTCAGATAATGAAGTTTAACTTTTCTAATACGAACAGCTTGACAACTACACTTACAGGCTTGAATTGACCTATAATGATGGTTATCCATGCTAAGGTACATGCTACAGCCTGTGTTCTACTTACACTCAGTGCTGTCTGTTTTTGTCTTATCTTTATTCCTATTCCCAGATGTAGAAAACAACTTGAATGTTTTCAGAAAACTTTATCTTTTCGACTTTGAAAGAAAATGTATTCTGTTTTTATTGCTGTTAACCTGTTGTCTCCATAGAAGCATGAGAACCAGATACACAGTTGTTTTCGGCTACAAACTTCACATGTTGCACTGTGATTATTGCTTCCACTTAAAACTTGTTAAATTAAGCAAAGGGCCTTAATCCAGTCATTCTTCAATGGAAAAGTAAGAACAAGCATATCAGTTTTACTTGTACCATGCTCTCTTGTCCAGGCTTTTTTTTTTTCTCTTTTTACATTGCATTGCCTACATTTTTAAAGCTAACAGGAAGAAAGTAAGAAGGAAAAAAATGAAGCACCTGTTTACTTTAGTATCCCTATTACACACAAAAAATAAATGAAAAAGCTTTACTATATAGCATATAGTATATATCATGGTTTACAAAAATACTGTTAAGAACAAAAATTATTTTACTTACTTTCCTCCTTCTTCCCCTCTGCTTAACTCATTCCCTCAACTGGAGCTCAGGAAGTTTGCATTGTAACTTCCCAGTAAGCAGAGCCTAAGCTTTTTGATAAAGTAAATTATGTCCTCACATAGGTTTATAGGTTGGTACTAGGCTAACTGCCCTTGTGGGCCATTTAAAGCCTAGATAAATTACCCCATGTGAGAATCAAACCCTGCATCCTGTGTCTGTAAGTTAAACACCTTAGCCATTATGCTAAAGACCCAACCCATTTCAAACAAATGTTCATATCTCTGGTGCCATAGCGTTTACTAAAGAAGGATAAATGACAAACTCGTCAGCGCAAGCTTTTTTATATTGATGATATTCTTTAGCTTCTAGGTCTTAAACTGAATTTTATGAGTCACAGTAAACATGGTAACTGTTAAGTTTGTAATATTGTGTAAACAAGTTACACTATTTCAGCAACCAATCAAGTTATACATACACTCTCAGCAGCAGCATTTTGTCCATCCAGTTGAGAGCATTCACATGAAGCTAAAAGTTCTGTCTGTGTTACTTGGTTGTTGAAATGTTTAGAAAAAACATGAAATTTATGGCAATATAAATAAATATTATATAAACAATTAACATTGCTTTACCTGCACAAGACAGAGGTCAGCTATCAGTCCAGTTGTTTACCACTGTGTAAGCTTAAAAACAAAATCTTTTAATACTTCATATGTAGCATGTTTTTTGAATTATTGATGCAAATATGAACAAGTAATACTTGATGCCTAGAGGTGTCCGTAGGATGTAACTGCCGAAGCACCTGGAGATGTCACCTGGCTGTAATGAGTTAATCTTCCTCCAAACATTAATGATATGAAGTAGGACATACGGTGTTGTGTTCCCTATAAGTTTAGCAAAAGCAAAGTCCAATATTTCCATTTTTTTTGTTCCACCTTTTTTCACAAATCTGATTTGATGCTTTTTAATCCCACATTTATTCATTAATTTCCGAGTTGCTGGTTTTCTTTCTATCTCCGTCTCCCATCTCCAGTTTCTTGTTAATTTCCGACATACTTCTCGTTTTTCTAGTTAACTCCTGTACTTTTATTCTGGCTTTCAGGCATTTCCCTTTGGAACATTGGAAAATGTTTCAGTGCATAGTCTCTCTGTGAGCTTTTATTATCAGAAAAATAAAAAGCAGGATCCCCTTCTGTTTGATAGTTCACCTTTTGTTGGGTATATTTTTGTATTCTCTCTTTAGTATGCCCTGCATCAAAAATTGAGTTTGACTCTCCAGGGAAAACGCTGGACTAAATTTATACCACTTCTGCCTGGTGTATAGGGAGTAATAATTTTCTATAAACAATCTACTGTCTCCAGCTTCTAGTAATTTATCCTTCTGCCACAGTTTTGTTAAATTAACTAATGTTATGCTGTCCCTATCTTGCCTTCCTTCTTGCTGGTTGGGGTTCAGAGCCAATCCTCTGCTCCAACTTGGCCGCATTCTAAATCTCGAGAGCTTCCACTGGCTTGAGGATAGACTCTATCCCAACATGCCTAGTGAGAGTTACCCAGATCTCATTTGCCACTTGAAGCTTCAGGATTGCTGACGACTGGCTCAGGCTAAGTTGAATTGTTTTCTATTATATTTCTCATAAAAAATTACTTTTTGGTAGCACAGTTTTTTTCCATAGCTTAGTAGAATCTGTTGTGTGTCTATCTCTCTGTCTATCGACTGTTTAGTTGCAGTTTGTTGTTGAGGTCGTCGTTTTCCTTTTCTTTCAAGCTTACCATCCCTCCTTTCTATCTTATGAATCCATTTAAGTTAGAGGATTCGTCCTACCCTTTCAGCCCATATTAGTTAGAGGGCTCTTATTCCTTTTTTTTTACTAGGAGCTAGCTGTTTAAGTTAGAGGCATCTCCTTGGTCGGAGGTGTTGTCGTTTTACTTAGAGACTCTCCTCCTTCCGTTTCTTTCCGCTTAAAAAAAAACAAAAAACAAAAAAACTTTTTGCTGTCTGTTTTTTGACTGGTGTGTCTCTATATTTTCTATTATACTATTTTGTTGTGATCGCTATTGCGTTGTGTGATAAATATGACCAAAGACGTTGCTAAAAAATCCAAGCCTTCTGGATTCAAGAAATGTGATTCCTGCATCCAAAAGATGTGTCTAACTGATGGTCATACGAGCTGCGTGTACTGTTTGGGAGCTGTTCGCCTGCAGAACTCTTGTTCCATTTGTCATGGTTTTAGCTCTAGAGTCTTGCCGGAGTGCAAGAACAAGCTTATTTTGAGGGGATTGTTGAAAGGGCCGTTTAAGGCATCTGAAGAAGGGACTCGGGCAGGAAAATCAGACAAAACCCCCAAATTGACATCTTCGTTGGCTCCGGTCTCGGAACCGTTGAAGGGTAAAGACAAATAGTCTAGTTTGTCAGAGCCAATAGCTGTAGGGTCCGACAAGGCTTTATCTTCTTTGGTTCCATCAGTACCTTTGGAACCATCTAGGAGCCAAAAAAGTTCTAGGTCTCCCTGCTTGGAACTGCTGCATTCCATGCCATAGTCCCCACGTCTCCAGTCTGTGGCGGGCAGTCATCGATCATCCACCCATTCCTCTCGATCATTCAGGAGCCTTTCGGATGACAATGTGGAGAGGGTGGTGAAGAGGCTTCTAAGGACACCAGCCTTGTCAAAAATTTTATCGAGCCCAGCCCATATGGAAGTGGAGCTGATTGTCCAACCTACCCTGTCATCGATTCCTCGTCCGACTCACCCTAGCTCAGAGCCGGGATGCATGGAGGTCATTGTGGTGGAACTGTCTGATCTGGAAACCACAGATCTGTCAGATCCATCTGCTCCGATCCCCTTGATACCACCTTCTCTCGAGGGATCTGGGGGCTGACTCTCTTCGTCGGCTCCAGGGGGAGAGTGAGATCAGACCCTTGTCTGATCCTACTCTCCCACTCAGAGTTTTGGCACAGGTGAGTTCAGTGCCTATGTCGGACTCTAAGTCATCACTCTTGGTTCGGAGGAGATCTCCGGGTTCTTCGGAGCTGCAGACCCTGTTGGGCCAGGATCGTGGTGCGTTCTTGGTGATGAGGAGTTTGCTGTCCTCTCAGACTGCTCTACCCTCAGCTCCAGTTGCTCCTTCCCCTTCCAGGCCAGTGTCCATGTCCGAACCACCCTTCCTCCCCAGGCATAGGGAAACAATGCCCCAGGATGCCCTTTTGGGCAACCCCCCCTTCCGAAACCTCTGCAGAGCACCCCTTAGAAGAGGTCCCTCAGAAGAGGACTTGCAAGAGGAAGCATTTGGGGTCCTCACGGTAACCCTCTGAGGATGTCTCTTTTTCAGACATCCTGGCAATCCTTGAGCAGAGGGGTGGCTGGAAATCCCTTTCCCCTTCTAAAAATGAGTCATTGTACCTGGATGCATTCAGTTCCCAACCCTCCACCTCTTGGGTGTGAGTGTCTCTGCCCTTAGGCCCGCTGCTGGGGGTAGTAAGTCGAAAGGCGTGGAGCTCCCCAGAATCAATGGAACCAGTTCTGCGGAGGCCCAATAAGTTTATCAGTGCACCAGACAACAAACCTTTCCTAACTAAGGGTGTGCCAGTTGATGCTGTGATGGTTGCGGCAGCCACAAAGAAGGAATTAGCAGAAACCTCTTCTTCTGTCCATGCGCCAAACAAGGAGTCCCATAGGATGGACAGATATGGGAAGCATGTCTTTTCTGCAGCAGCCTTTACCCTTAGGTCACTGAATTATTTATCCCATTTCACACGTCTCCAGAGGGATCTCCTGAAAGAGCTAGGAGATACCCTACAGGATCCTACAGCTGCAGGAGCTGCAGACAGAACTGCTTCTCAGCTTGTGACCTTATCTTCTGTAATTAACTCCTACATGTGGCTTATTTCCTATGCAGCCAGTGGAGCGAGCAGGGCAGCAGGCACAGGAGTTGCCCTACGGAGACATTCCCAGATCCGCCTTTGTCAGTTTGCAGAGACCTTCAAGTCCTCCTTTACCAACGCCCCTTTTGATAGCTTTTCATTGTTTAGGCCCAAGGTAAAAGACTCTCACCAGGTGCGAGCAGGTGGCAAGACTGTCTCTGCCGTGGGAGTACGTTTTTCCGTATCTACTGGACCTTATCCCAGAGGTCAAAAAGGTGGAAAAATGTGGTTCTGGAAATCCCAGGGAGCTTCACATGACACACATTTTGACTTTTCTCCCAGGGGCAGAGAGGGAAAAAATAATGGGAGATGCCACCCTCGCAGCAGAGGGGTCCCCAGAATGACAGAGATACGTTATCTGGTAGGCCCTTCCATCGCTCCTGAAAGGAGGCCCGCCTGTCCACCTCTGGAGGCAGTCGGGGGCAGATTGTCACTGTAGCCAGAAGCCTGGCAAAGTATCACAAAAGACACATGGGTACAGTCGGTAATATCCAGGGGATGCAGCATTCCTTTCTCCATGCCACCTCTACCCAGAAAACAGAAATCCATCTCAGATGTCCCATCCAATCTAAGGGAACAAGCAACCCTAGAAGTTCAAAGGTTGCTAGAAAAACAAGTCATCCAAGAAGTCCGCACAGACCAAATCAGATCCGGAACTTACTCTTGGTTCGTTTTAGTACCAAAGAAAACAGGGGACTTGAGGCCCATTATGGATCTCAGCAGACTGAACAAGTCTGTCAGAAGACAAAGTTCTGGATGGTGACACTGCAGTCCATACTTCCTTTCTGGGAAAGGACAATTGGATGTGCTCCATCGATCTCCAGGATGCATACTACCATATCAAGATGGACAGGTGATCCAGGAGATTTCTACGCTTCCGACTGGGAGACAGTCACTACCAGTTCAGAGCTGTGCCCTTTGGCCTCACCACAGCCCCCAGGGTGTTCACCAAATGCATGGCAGTAGTCACGGCTCATCTGAGGAGTCTAGAATTCCAGGTGTTTCCATATTTAGATGACTGGCTCCTTACTGCCACCACCGAGCATTGACTAACCGAGGCAAGGGACACCATAATCCACCTCTGCTCTCAGCTAGGCATCACTATAAACTACAAAAAATCTGCCTTGTTGCCCAGTCAATGTATTACATTTATAGGGACAGATTTAGATACCAAAGACATGTTAACAAAATTGCCTCAGGAGAGAGCGTCGACCATTTGATACCAGGTTACAATCTTAATCGACAGGAAAAAGATTCAAGCAAGCTTTGTTCTCAAAGTCCTGGGCTCAGTGGCGGCAGCAATAATGCTAGTTCCCTTGGCGCGCTTCCACATGAGGATATTACAGTGGCTCCTATTTGCTCAATGGTCCATGCAAGATCTACCCATGTCACATGAAATTCACATCATGGAGACCTGCAAGAAGGACCTAAAATGGTGGCTTCAATCTATGCAGCTAATGATAGGCAGAGACCGTTCATCCTCCCCCAACCAGTGGCCACAGTGACCACGGACGCTTCCCAGATAGGGTGGGAGGGGTTATTATCTGGGAGAGACTGTTCATGAGACTTGGCAACAGCACAAGTACTACTTGCACATCAGTGTCCTAGAGATGAGTGATGCTCCTAGCTTTGCAAGCACTACAGAGCTCTCAACCCATGGGGCCAATCGCAATTCAGACAGACAACGTGATAATGGACAAGCTAAGCAGGGCTGTCCTTATGCCTCACGAGTGGTCCCTGAGCCAGGATATTGCAAACCAGATTTTTTGCAAGTGGGGCCAGCCTTGCTGCGACCTTTTTGCCACCATCATCAATACCAAATGCAGCAGCTATTTCGTCTTAGTCCCCCAACTGGGATAGTCACCCAGAGATGTACTTCTTCACGATTGGCCCGAAGGCTTCTGTATGCTTTTCCCTCATTCTCTCTAACACCCAAGGATGTTCTTTGTGTTTCACTGTTGCAGTCATCACACTTGGGTTATCTGCCTGCAGGTAGCCCTCAGTCAGCCCGAGTACCAGAGACTTAGTATTTCTGCCTTGGATGCTGTCGCTTTTTCCATGACGTCAGGACGTTAGGGGTATAAAAACAGGCAGCCGACGACATTACATCAGTCTTTCTTGTCGAGGAGGAGCCCAAAGCAGAAGCTGTTTGCAAGTGCCGGTCCGCCGCTACCTGAATTTTTATTTTCGGGTTGAATAATCCTGAAGTCTTCTAAAGCTTAATACCCCATTGGGGATCCTTTCTTCCTGCTCTAACTGATGTCAGAAAAAGTTAACAGTTGTCTTGCCTGTGGAAAGCAAACACCTCAGAGAGATTTTCATTCTTACTGCATCACCTGTTTAGGCCCAGACCACGACGTCCCTCGCTGTCAGTTTTGTGCCTTGTTTAATGCCCAAACCATCGTTGGGCTATCTTTGTCGCTAAATTCTTTCACTCTCGATCTTCGTTTTCTGAAATGGCTTTGTTAAGCCGTCTGGCTACAGATCTTCCAAAAAAACATAAAGATAAAGACAGAGACAGACCACACAGGTCCAAAATTGCCGACGGCGCTTCTGTTAAACTAGTCGCCAGTCTGCTGGTACTCAGTGAGGCACCTTTGCAGCCCCTGATGCCCACTTCTATGGATTCGCAGGCCTCTGCTGAGACCCATTCAGAGTCTGGTATGCCACAAGATGCTTCTTCGACTATGGAACCAGCGGATGTCTCTACCTTAGATGGGTCCGGAGCTGCTTTGCAGGCACCAGCTTCTGAGGGAGTTTTTCATCCTACCAATATTCGGATCAAACCGACAACTTCTTTTTTAACCAAAACTACTGAGTTTCTTAGGCACAGAGTATGCACTACGCCTAGAAAACCGATGACCAAAGCGCATGCTCAGGCACCTATGCCACAAAAACAAATGCTTAGAATGGCTGAAGACCTTATTATGCTGATTAGGGGAAGCAAGCCTTCCCCAGCTAAGAGACAAAGACTCCAGTCCCCTTCAGGTTTTACAGACCAGGAGTCTGATGACTCTGACCTTTCTAATTATGAAGACATGCCCTTATCCACCTATGAGGATTCAGATGCAGAGGAATCCATTGCCTCTGCCTCCCCTCCAAAGGATTTCTGTTTTAGTGAAACCTTGCATTCTTTTAAGAGGGCATTTCCATTGGGAATGCCAAGACTATCCTCAGTACAAAAAGAGACTCAGAGAATTTTTAGAGTTGCTTAAGCACAGGGCTTTAGCTATACACCCCTGTCTTGGATGTTGTGGATGATGCTTTCATGGAATCCAGTCTTACTCCAGACACTTTACCTCCGGCCCCTAGGAAACCACATAGGTACTACAGAGTACCTGATTCTCACAAGTTTCTTTTCACAAATCCTACTGCTGATCCACAGATCATTTCCCAGGGACCTGAAGGTATTAAGGCTACTACAGCCAAAAATGCTATCCCTTCGGATAGGGATTCCAGAGCTTTGGACAGATGGGGTAAGAAGTTATATACCTCTGCAACTCTTGCTATCAGGGCATGGAATTGCCAGTTTCACATGCTGAAATACCAACAACATATTATGGAACTTATTAGACAAAAAGTGGTAATTCTTCCAGATTGTGCAGAAAGTGAAGAATTGCATGAGCTTATGCACTCTGCAGACTAAGTTAGTAAGCATACTTTGCAGTGTAGCATTGATGCCCTGGAAGCATCTTGCAGGGCAGCAGTCACTGGCTCTGTACTGAGAAGACATGCTTGACTGAAGGAGCAGGTCTTGCCAAATCATGTCAAATCTAAATTACTAGATGCTCCTTTAAATAAGGACCATTTGTTTGGCACTAAAGCAGAAGTAGTTCTTAAAAAGATGGAAGCAAAGGATAAATCTATGCAAACTGTTAAAGAATTCCTACAAGTGCAACCACCTAGATTCAGTAGGCATTGCCCTTCAAAACACTGGTCCTTTCCAGCCCCATCCAGGCCTTCCCAAACAAGACCCAGGGGAAACAAACCACCCAGACTACAGTCTCAAGGTATGCAGTGATCTAAGCAATGGAGCACCCCCACCCCTAGAGCAGGGAGTGGTAACCCACCTCCTTATGGAAAAAAACTCACAATGACTTCTCAACTCTGCTTCCCAGCCCTGCCCAATTGCTTGTGCCCCTAGGAGAAAAACTTGCCCTTCATGCAGAAAACTGGATGTCCATCACTCAAGAATGATGGGTCCTGAACATTGTAACCCAAAGGTACAAATTTTATTTCCATTCACTGCCAGCCCCAAGTGGGTTTCCAGACCTTTCTCCAAACCATGGACAGAGGCTCAAAACCAAGTACTTTCCCTGTTCAGTATCAGAGCTATTCAGCCTGTTCCAGTAGAACAGAGGGGTCAAGGATTCTACTCCAGACTATTCCTGGTACCCAGGAAAGAGGGCTCTTGGTGCCCAATCCTGGATCTTTCAATTCTCAACACCTTCCTGGTGGTACCAAAATTCAAGATGCTTACCCTGCAACAGCTTCTCCCTATGTTAGCCAAGGATGCATAGTTAGTCACCCTAAACTTAATAGAAGCCTATCTACACATCCCCATAAGGGGGTCATGCAGGAAATCTCTACATTTCAGGGCAGGGTCTATGCATTATCAGTTCTCGGCACTTCCCTTTGGCTTATCTACTGCGCCCAGGGTATTCACAAGATGCCTGGATCTAGCTATTGCATACTGCAGGCAGAGAAATATCCAAATTTACCTGTACTCGGATGACTGCCTGATTCAGGCGCACAGTCAGGAGTTGCTGCTTCAGCACCTGACATTTGTAAAAAGCTTTCTAACTTCATTGGGGTACACCATCAATGAAAAGAAATCACAACTGGTACCCAGTCAAAAGATTGTATTCCTGGGAGCAAGCTTGGACACAACCTCCCAGGTGGCATTCCTCACTTCAGAAAAACAGGTCTATCTGACAGACTACTTCAAACAAATGGCCACCAGAACCCAGCTATCTGCAAGAAAAATACTGCAAGCCCTAGGGTTCATGGCCTCATGTATTCTGCTAATTCCATATGCAAGGCTGCATATGAGGAAACTTCAGTGGAACTTAAAAAGTCTTTGGTGCCAACATTCTCAAGACCTGGAAACAGTCATTCCTATCATACCTTGTCTAAGGACAGAGTTCCTTTGGTGGACAGAAGCATGCAACCACAACAAGGGACTGCATTTTACTCAACCCTGCGCCGCCCAGACCCTAACCACAGACACATTAGATTATGCATGGGGGGCTCACATGGCAGGCAAATGTATTCAGGGCCACTGGAGCCAAAGGCAAATTCTCCTGCACATCAATCAAAAAGAAATACTAGCTGTACAGAATCCCCTGACAGCTTTCAGATACTTACTCTTTCCAGGACAACTGCTGATAAAAACAGACAACACCACAGTTATGTGGTACATCAACAAGCAGAGGGGAACCCATTCTTACCCACTCTGTAGATTAGCCATGGTCTTGAGGAACATGGCCTTGGACAACCAAGTTCATCTACAAGCTCAATTCCTGCCAGTCAAACAAAATTCACTGGCAGACGACTTAAGCAGAAATATCCTAGACCCACACGAGTGGAAATTGGAACTCGGCAACTTCAACCTTATGATCCAGAAATGGGGGACCCCAGAGGTGGATCTATTTGCCTCCCTCGACAACCACCAGTTAAGTAAATTCTGCACAAGGACCCCTCACTGCAGGGCCTGGAAGGTGGATGCCCTATCCTTTCAATGGGAAAACCTCACAATCTATGCCTTTCGCCCTCTGCCCCTTCTCTCGAGTATTACTCAAGATAAAACAAGACAGGCCAAGGACAATTCTGATTGCCCTGGACTGGCCATGCCAGCACTGATACCCACTCCTGCGCAGCCTGACAACTGAGCCACCCTGGCACCTACACCAGACCCAACCCTGCTTTCTCAGCAGGAGAGACAGATTTTGCATCCACAATTGCAAACCCTAAATCTTGCAGCCTGGCTTATTCCTTAAATACCCCACCAGCAACCCTAAGCAAGCAGGCGCTGGACGTCATCTTTGAAGCCAGAAGGCCCAGTACTAGGAAATCATATGCTGCAAAGTGGAAATGGTATTGTTCTTGGATTCACTCCTAAAGGAAAGGACACAGCACTGCCCTCCTTACCTCTAATCCTGGATTACCTAGTAGAACTACTACACAGAGGCCTATCCTCCTTCTCCATTAAGATCCATGCCTCTGGCATTTCGGCTCATTACAATACTGAGCCACCTCTATTATCTCACTCTCTTATCAAACAGTTCTTGAGAGGGGCAAACAACTTAAGGCCACCAAGGAGAACACCCACCCCCTGCTTGGGACCTTAGCTTTGTTCTGGAAAAGCTCATACTTCCCCCTTTTCAACCTGCTGCTTCAGCAGAGTTAAAATTCCTCTCTTGGAAAACAGCCTTGCTTCTAGCCATCACTTCAGCTAGAAGAGTGTGTGAGTTACAAGCACTGATGGCTGTGGAACCCTTCATTATTTTCCATGCTGACAGGGTTTCCCCACAGAACTAACCCTTCCTTTATGCCTAAAGTGGTGTCCAGTGTGGCTGTCAACCAATCCATCCATTTGCCAATCTTCTTCCCTAAACTTTAAAATAAAGGGGAAAGGATCCTGCACTCTTTGGACATGCACAGACAGCTCAGGTTCTACCTTGATAGGACTAAGTCTTTCAGAAAATCTGACCAGCTGCTAGTCAGCTTTGCAACAGGGGCAGAGGGCAAGGACATTTAAAAAAAAAAAAACCCTGAGGGGGTCAGAACACATTCCACTTGAGCTATATCTACCTCAACAGCATTTCTCAGGGGAGTCCCTACAAGGGGCATACTGGAAGCTGCTACCTGGAGTTCTGTACATACCTTCACCAAGCATTACCACCTGCCTATCTTTTCCAAATCCAGGGCAGGATTTGCTACAGCAATCTTGCAAGGCCTACTAGCCAGCCCTAACTCTTCTTGACTGCCTCCACCCTTCCTCATCTTTGGGAATCAACCCAAGTGTGATGACTGCAACTGTGAAACACGAAGAACATAGTACAGTTTTGTACACTTACCATAAATTTAGATGTTGAAGTGTATTCACTGTTGCAGCCCTGGTTTCCTTCCCTCCGGCCCCCTGATTTTCTCTAGCTCTTTATCTCTCCTGTCTATGGCTATTCCTACTGGTATTGGTATTTACTTTTTACTGGTGGTGTTTTCCCCACCATATACTAGCTCCCTATTTGGGGGCTTCTGACATTTGGGCAAGAAATACTGATGTAACTGCGTCGGCTGCCTGTTTTTATACCCCCTGACGACCTGACGTCATGGAAGAAGTGACAGCATC
>NC_056725.1:594110649-594285649 GCF_019279795.1 Protopterus annectens | reverse complement strand
TTGCCTGCTTGTATTTTGTACTGTTTTGAACTATTATAACATGTTCTTTCTTATGGGAGAATGTTGATTTACTATGTTATGAGTTATTTCCTGAAAGTCAGCTAGCCATTTGTGAGGTTCTGATGGTGATTGGTTGTCTGTGCATTGCTATCGATGATGTTCGTGTTTCACCGTTGCAGTCATCACATTTAGGTTATCCCTGCCAGGGTATCCCTCGGCCGGCCTGAATACCAGAGACTTAGTATTTCTGCGTCA
Organism: Protopterus annectens; assembly: GCF_019279795.1. Taxonomy (NCBI): domain Eukaryota; kingdom Metazoa; phylum Chordata; order Ceratodontiformes; family Protopteridae; genus Protopterus; species Protopterus annectens. The sequence goes on along the minus strand of NC_056725.1, from coordinate 594,285,394 downwards.
GTTGCTGTCGCTCCAGGTCTGACGTCTGGTCGTCAGTAGTATAAAGTAAGGCAGCCGACGCCATTACATCAGTCTTTCTTGCCGCGGAGCCCGAAGCAGAAGCAATTCGCATGACTGCCAGTCGGCCGCTATCTGAGTTTTCGTCTACCGAATTGAAATTGAAGTCTTCAAAATCTAAGTACCCCGTTGGGATCCTTTTTTCTTGCACTAACTGATGTCAGAAAAAGTCAATAATTGTCTCACCTGTGGAAAGCAAATGCCACACAGAGACTTCCATTCTTACTGCGTCACTTATTTAAGCCCAGACCATGACATCCCCAGTTTTCCCTTCTGTGCTTTAATGCCAAAACTATCCGTCCGTCGTCGGGCCCTTATTGTAGCAAGATATTTTCGCTTACAGTCCTCGAACTCTGATATGGCTTTGGTAAGCCATCCAACAGCAGATCTTCTGAAAAAAACGTAAAGATAGAGATGGAGACAGACCACACAAGTCCAAAGCTTCCAATGACACTTCCGTTAAGCTAGTTGTCAGTTCTTTGGTTCTCAGTGAGGTGCTTTCGCAGCCCCTGATTCTCAACACAAACTGTCTTCTTTCATGATTATTATTCTTTCAAAAATGACCGTGTTTCTAAGGCCCAGGGTACATACCACACCCAAGAAACTGACGACCTACTGTCAAGCACCTGCTTCCTTGCCTCAGTCTCAAATGCTTAAAATAGCTGAAGGCCTTGTCATGCTGATCAGGGAAATCCAAGCTACCTCCTCCAAAAGGAAAAGAGATCTGTCTCGTGTAGTTCTGTCTGAACAAGAGTCAGATGAATCTCATCCATCTGAATATGAAGACATGCAACCCCTCTCTACTTATGAGGACTCTGATGCGGAGGATTCTATTCCTTCAGCCTCTCCCCCAGAGGATTTTTCCTTTGGGGAAACGCTGCTTACCTCAAGGGAGCATTTCCAGTGTGAGAGTCAAGACTACCCTTAGTCTAAAAAGAGACTCAGGGAATTCCTAGATCTTCCACAGCACAGACCCTTGGCCATCCCCCCAGTCCTGGATGTTGTGAACAATGTCTTCCTGGAATCCAGCTTGTCTCCTGACACCTTCCCTCCTGCACCCAGAAAACCAGACAGGGACTATAGAGTCCCTGACTCTCAACAAATTTCTCTTTAAGAATCCTACTGCTGACCGTGAGGTAATTTCTCAAGGGCCTAAAGGAATTAAAGCAACCTCTGCTAAGAATCCCACCTCCTCAGATAGGGATTCCTGAGCACTGGACAGATGGGATAAAAAAGTATATACCTCAGCTAGTCTTGCTATCAGGGCACTAAATTGTCAGTTCCATATGCTGAAATTTCAGCAACGTAGCCTGGAACTCCTTAAACAAAAGATCTCTTCCTTTCCTGCTTGGGCAGAATCTAAAGAATTACAAGAGTTAATGCGTTCTGCAAGTCAAGTAACTAAACACACCTTGCACTGTGGTTTTGACACCCTAGAAGCTTCTTGCAGGGCAGCAGTCACTGGTTCTGTCATTTAGAAGGCATGCATAGCTTAAGGAACAGCCCTTGCCAGACCATGTCAAATCTTAATTGTTGGATGCCCCCTTGAACAAAGATAACTTATTTGGCACTAAGGCAGAAGAGGTCCTAAAAAAGATGGAAGAAAAAGCTAATTCTTTGCACACAGTTAAGGACTTCTTGCAGGACCAGCCACCTAGGTTCAGCAGTCATTGTCTCACTAAACACTGGTGCATTCCTGCTTCCAGTAAACCAGTCCAGCCTAGACCCTGGGGAACCAGGCCCCCCAGACAGCAGCCACAGGGAATGCAGACATGTAAGCTGTGGACTACCTCCACTTCAAAACCAGGGAGTTCTTAAGTCACCTCCCCCACCTCCTCCCTCTGCCCAACTTCACTTATCCTAGGAGGAAAACTCTCCTTTCATGCAAGCACCTGGGCCACCATTACCAACGACCACTGGGTTCTGAGCATAGTGTCGCAGGGATACAAATTTTCCTTCCACATCCTTCCAACCCCAAAAGAGTTCCCAGATCTACCACCAAACCAGTGGGCAGAGGCTCAAAAGCAAATCCTTTCCCTGCTCACCATGAGGGCAGTAGAGCACGTTCCTGCAGAACTGGTAGGCCAAGGTTTCTATTCCAGACTTTTCCTGGTGCCTCGAAAAGAGGGCACCTGGCGCCCTATCCTCGATCTATCCATTCTAAACACATTCCTGGTAATTCCAAAATTCAAAATGCTTACACTCCAGCAGCTACTACCCGTGCTCTCCAAGGATGCTTGACTAGCCACCCTAGATCTAAAAGAGGCCTACCTCCACATTCCTGTCAGGGAATCATGCAAGAAATACCTCCGTTTCAGGGCAGGATCTCAGCACTTTATATTCACTGTGCTTCCCTTTAGCTTATCCACTGCTCCCAGAGTTTTCACAAAATGTCTGGCTCTGGCCATTGCCTTTTGCAGACTAATATCCAGATTTATCCATACCAAGATGACTGCCTGATTCAGGCAGACAGCCAGGAAAAGCTGCTCAAGCACTTGGCCTTTGTCAAGACCCTTCTAACCTCCCTAGGGTACACAATCAATGAAAAGAAATCAGGTGCCCACCTAAAGGATTATCTCCATGGGAGCAAGCCTGGACACAGCATCCCAGATGGTATACCTTACACCAGAGAATCAAATTTTTGTGACTGCCTTCTTCTCTCAACTAGCCACCAAGCCCCAGCTATCTGCAAGGAAAAATCCTGCAAGCTCTGGGTTTCATAGAATCTTGCATACTACTCATTCCATATTCCAGACTGCATATGAGGAAACTTCAGTGGTACCTTAAAAGCCTTTGGTGTCAACACTCTCAAGACCTGGAAACTCTTCTACCTGTAATTCCCTGTATCAGAAAAGATTCCCTTCGGCGGGCTACAGCATGCTCCCACAAAGGACTGCCTTTCTCACCACCCCCCGCTGCCCAGACCCTCACCACAGATGCATCAGACTATGCTTGGGGGGCACACCTGGACGGCAGGTGCATACAGGGCCAATGGAGCTTGCAGCAAATCCCTCTGCACATCAGTCAAAAAAAGATGATGGCTGTGCAGAACGCATTGACAGCTTTACAACCCCTTCTTTCTCCAGGGGCTCTCTTGATCAAAACAGACAACGCAACTGTAATGTGGTACATCAACAAGCACGGGGGACTCACTCCTACCCTCTCTGCAGGCTGACCATGACCCTTTGGCACACAGCCTCTGCCATACAACTACATCTGTTAGCACAATTCCTGCCTGGCTTTCTCAACTCTCTGGCAGACCAATTAAGCAGAAATGTTGTGGACCCACATGAGTGGCAACTCAACAGATGAACCTTCACCCTAATAACTTAGAAATGGGACACCCCGGAGGTTGACCTTTTTGTCTCCCACACCAACCGTCAGCTCAGCAAATTCTGCACCAGGGAGCATCACTGCATTGGCTTGGAAAGTGGATGCCCGGTCCTTCTCCTGGGTCAGTCTATCGGTCTATGCCTTTCCTCCACTACCTCTCATCCCTAGGGTACTGCTCAAAATAAAGGAGGAAAAAAACAAGGACCATTCTGATAACTCCAGACTGGCCCCGGCAGCACTGGTACCCCTTGCTGTGCAGCCTCTCACCACTGCCCCATGGGTACCTCCCTCAGATTCCAAACCTCCTGACCCAGAGAGAAGGGGAATTCATGCATCCCCAATTGCAAACACTCATTTTGGCAACTTGGCTTATTCCCTAACTCTGTACCAATCTGCCAACCTCAGTAAACAGGTTCTAGGTGTTATCCGTGAGGCCAGACGGCCTAGCACCATAAAGTCGTATGCTAACAAATGGAAAAGGTTCTGCACCTGGATCCAGGCTAAGGGAGCCAATACGACACAGCCCTCCCTCCCTCTCATCCTGGATTATTTAGCTGACCTACTACACAGTGGCCTTTCTTTCTCCTCTATAAAAATTCATGCCTCTGCTATTTCTGCTCATGTTCCCACTGAGCAGCCCCTTTTCTCACACCCTTTGATCAAACAGTTCCTAAGAGGGGCTAGCAACTTGAGGCCACCCGGAAGATTACCAACTCCAGCTTGGGACCTTAACTTTGTATTGGAAAAGCTCACCCCCCCCCCTTCAAACCAGCTTCTTCTGCAGAGCTAAAATTTCTCCTGGAAAACAGCATTCCTTCTGGCCATCACTTCAGCCAGAAGAGTCTCTGAGCTGCAAGCGCTCATGGCTGTGGAACTCTTCATCATATTCCATGCTGACAGGGTATCCCTGAGAACTAACCCATCCTCTCAAACAATCTGTTCATTTGCCCACCTTTTTCCCTAATCTCCAGAACAAGGGAAAGAATTATGCACTCTCTAGATGTGCACATGCAGCTCAGATTTTATCTGGACAGGACTAATCCTTCAGGAAGTCGAATCAACTGCTGGTTAGCTTTGCTACAGGGGCAGAAGGCAAAGCCATCTCCAAACAAACCATCTCCAAATGGGATAGCACACTCTATCCATTTCTACTACAAGCAACATGGAAAGCCTCCCCCACCAAGGGGGTCAGGGCACACTCCACCAGAGCAGCCCCCACCTCTGCAGCTTTCCTCAGAGGAGTCCCCACCAGGGACATCCTGGAGGCTGCCACCTGGACAACTGTTCACACTTTTACCAAGCGTTACCACCTGCCTCTCTTCTCCAAATCCATGGCAGGGTTTGCCTCTGCAGTCTTGCAGGGCATCCTAGCCAGTCTAATTTCCTTTACTGCCTCCACCCTTTTCCCTCGACTTTGGGAATCAACCCAAATGTGATGACTGCAACCGTGAAACACGAAAGAACATAGTACAGTTGTGTACACTTGCCATAAATGTAGATGTTCGAGTGCATTCACTGTTGCAGTCCTGGTTTCCCTCTTTTCATCCCCCTTTCTTCTCTTTCCTTACAAGGGACATATTGGTATGTATTTTCCACTGGTGGGGTTTCTTCCACCAGAACATGGCTCCTACTTGGGGGCTCCTGACAGGTTAGGGCAAGAACAACTGATGTAATGACGTCTGCTGCCTTACTTTATACTACTGACGACCGAACTTTAGTCCTGGAGCAACAGCAACCGATGCAGAAATACTAAGTTTCTGGTATTTGGGCCGGCCGAGGGCTACCCTGGCAGGGATAACCCAAATGTGATGACTGCAACAGTGAATACACTCGAACATGTACATTTGTGGTAAGTGTACACAACTGTACTTTTCTGCTGCATTGCTTGACGTTGCCACTGTTTGAACAGAATTTTATGACCATGCTTTATTTTGCCCACATGAGAGACTTCTTCAGTGGAAGTGACTTCAAGTATGATCCCTCTGACTCCAGGAAAGTTTCAGATTTTTTGCTAATACTAATACGTGTGTTGCCTACTATATTCCAAAGTCTGGATGCATTTTAACAAATTTTGTCTTTCGAGAGAATGGGAATTTCTATTGTACTGAACTGTCATTTGCTGTAAGTGAGCTAGCATTGTAAGTTTCTGTTGACTCTTGGTTTACTGCAACTTTTATTATTTTTACTATGTTTCTTGAGTTTGTCGTTGTTTAAGCAATGTTGCATGACATTATGCATTGCACAGCATTGTAGTAGTCCATTCTGCAGAGTGTGCTTTTATGAAATCCCCCCCTTCAAGTGACCAAAATAAGTTGTTTTATTTTTATTGGCCAGTGTTCTTCTTTAGCCTATAGGTTGCTTGTGTTTATGAGGGGCTGCCATTAGTTCTCATTAGCTGGCCTGTAAGCAGCAGTGTTCTGTAAGTTGTTGTTTTGGTATTAGTGTTGCCCTTCGTACTGATTAAAGTACTTGTTGAGTTTATTTATTAATGCCATTGCTTACTACCTTGGGTATTGTGACCTGTTTCACTTAAGATCCTTTTCACCTGTCTAATATTTTACTAATTGTACATTTGGTGGCACTTATCCTTTTGTGAGACATGGCCCCACTTGAATGAAATGGAAGTCTATCCAATTTATATTCATTTTGTTGCCAACCTCTTAGCAATTGGTTTTAGCTCATTCAGGCTTATATTACCATTTTTGAATACTTCCAGTTAACACCCATATCACTTTATGGAGTCCAGACCCTTTTAGGTAAAACTTATTTAACTAAGTAGAAGAAAATTTTTTAAAAAATGACACTAAGTTTGCTAATTTAAGATGTCCTTCAGTAGAGAAATCAGTCATGGTTTGCCACTTATTCATATTTTCATATTTATGTTCGTATTTTCATACCTGATAAATCTACATTTTTGAGGGCTATGGTATGAAATACCTTGGTGGGCTACAGGAACCCTTCTGTTTCACTGTACTGGAGATGTATCTTTGTTGTTTGATGGCAGTTAGGAAAATAAGCAGTATTTCCATATTATGTAATACTTCAAAAAACAGTTGACTTAGAAGCATTTGCATGGTATCAGGTGAAACCTTACATGTTGAAGAAAACTGTCATTTATAGTTGCTCGGAAACTTGCATATCTTGAGAGATATTCAGTGTTGTTTTTATTGCTATTTATATAATTAAGCTTTTATTTTTATTTCTATAAAAGCCTTGGTGAATGTGTACTCATTGAGGAGTTTCTTACTGTTATATGAAAGCTTAAGCCTGGTTAATAAAAGTGTTCTAACAATATATGTCTAGGTTGTTTAGTTGCCAAGATATGACAGTCTGTGAAAGTTTAGCAAAAATAAAATTTTGGGTTTGTATGTATTGTATTTATAGAAGAACTATGAATGCATTGACCAGTATCATTTTAAAAGAATACATCTTGCGAATAACATTTTATTTATACAGTTTTATTAGCTGTTATATTTTGCAAAATGTTGCCAATTTTCATCTTATGCTTTTAAGGTGATTTTTTTTCAGAAAATGCTCTGCAATGTAAGGATGTGTATAAGCCGTTAGAGGTGTGACATTCCATCCCACATATGTGTTAATTAGGTAGGCACTGATAGCTATTGAACTATTACATGAGAAGCATCTACTGGATATCACAACATAGGAGACATAATTGGAATTTGCTATAATTTTAAATAAGTCAGGGGGTATTGTTCTGAATAGCACAAGTCTTAATGATAAATTGTCTTGTATTGATGCTCTCCTATAACTTGAACACATCCATGTCTACATTGCAACTTAATCTTTTTTTATTGCTTTCAGACATGAGGGAAACTGCAGGGGCATTTCTTTTAGCCATACTCCTTGAGACCCCCCAAACCAGATTCACTGAAATGCAACGTATGCTAAACAATATAAATTATCAAATTATATCCTGGTGTTGGACGCCATCTGTATCTCCACATGATAACAAAAGATTCCAAAATGTACTCTATGAAATACCTGTAATGAAAAATACTTTTCTGATGACTGGTTTCAGATGTCCTTCCATGTGGCAGTGTTCAACATATGGGTTTACTTCTCTTGCTGCCCGAACGTCCAGTCAGTATTCATAAATTTTCAGTCACTGTATGGTGTGTGGGACATCTGATGTGGCTAGTGGAATGTGCCATAAAAGTGATGTCTGCACACATCAGCCCTCAGAACTTCTCAGCTGCCAGTTGAACGCAAGGTATTCCTGCCTTCACGGCTGTCGGATTTTGAGAAATCAGATAAGTGCCCCGTTGGGGAACCTTTCAGTTGGATTCCGGCGTGTAGCTCGCAAGACATTTCCCTGCGAGCTACATCACCGAAACCAAACGGCTGCATCAGCACTTTGCCATAGTGCAAATTGGCTGAAAAGCATAGCCGCTGCAGCTATAATCTATGGACGGGCAGCTACAGCCGTACGGGATGTGTAACGCATTCCTTCTTCTCATTCAAGGAATGCATTTATTTAAGTATTTATTTATTTTGTTGTCAGTCTGACAACAAAATAAATAAATAATTAAATAAATGCATTCCTTGAATGAGAAGAAGGAATGCGATGTTCATTGTGCATACAGCTGCAGTCATAACAGATGGGTTATCCTGCCGTCAGTCGGGTCCTCGGTCGGCCGAATTCCAAAGTCTAGGTCCGGCGTCGGTTGTCGTCACTTCTTCCCTAACGTCAGTGCAGCAGGGGTATAAAAGAGGCAGCCGACGCCATTTTCTTCCGTCTTTCTTGCCGCGCGGTGCCCGAAGCAGAAGCAGTTCGCAAGTGCCGGTCGGCCAGCTCCTGAGATTTACGAAAGTATTTCAGCCGAAGTCTTCTTGAAAGCTAAGTACCCCGTTGGGGAAACTTTTTCTTGCCTCAGACCGATGTCAGACAAAGTTAATAATTGCATTTCATGTGGGAAGCAAATAACGCATAAGGATTTCCACTCTTTCTGTATACCTTGTTTGGGCCCAGACCACGACGTCTCGGCCTGCTGATGTCCTTCATGGATGCATCTGCAGTCATAACAAGTGGGTTGTCCTGTTGTCAGGCAGCCCTGCAGTCGGCCGGATTCCAAAGTCCGGTCCGCTTCGCTGATGTCGCACTCCACCCGACGCCATCTCTGTTGGTCTTCGGTATAAAAGCATCAGCCGACGCCATTTTCCTCAGTCTTTCTTGCCGTGCCGAAGCAGAAGCTGTTCGCAAGTGCCGGTCGGTCGGATCCAGAGATTACTTCTACCGAATACTACTTCAAGACTTCTAAAGCTAAGTACCCGTTGGGGACTCTTTCTTGCCTCAGCCGATGTCAGAAAAAGTTAACAATTGTTTAACCTGTGGGAAACAAATACCTCATAAAGATTTCCACTCTTACTGTCTGCCTTGTTTAGGCCCAGCCCACGACGTAGCAGCCTGTTCGCCTGTGCCTCTTTCAACCGGCAACGCTTAGGCCGGTCGGAGTTTGCAGAACAGTTTTTCGGTTCTGATTTTGTACATTATGCCGCCGGATCCTCCGACTACCCCAAAAACGCAAAGATAAAGACCGACACTGCTGGGTCCGCGGTTTCGCCGAAACCACGGTAAAGCAAATCATGAGTGTCTCGGTTTCGGCTGAAACCGAGAAAACTGATCAAAGTACAACTGAACCTATTCTTACAACTGAGGCCCCTGCTACAACTCTTGAATCGACCTCAGAAATTTTACCCACTACGGTGGTTGACTTATCAGACACCATTCCCTTGGATGTCTCTACCCCAGCACGTGGTGCTGCTAGGCCTCCAGCTGCCATGTCCATTAAGGCCTTCGCCAGGGCTAAAGCAGCCAAGACTTCTAAAACAGTGCCTGTTAAACTCCCCACATCCAGGCCCTCTTCTAGTTCTCAAATGCTTTCTTTGGCAGAAGATTTAATTTCTTTAATTAGAGGATCTCAATCTCACCCAGACAGGGCCTCTCAGCCCCCAGAGAAGAGACCTAGGGCAGAGCCCCCTGAGCCAGTGTCTTCTGATGATTCTGCTGATGAAACAGACATAACTGACCAGCCTGAGGCTCCCTTCTCCAATTTTGAAGATTCTGATGCTGAAGAATCCATTCCAGCTGCTTCCCCACCAGAAGAATTCTCCTTTGGGGAAACCTTGCATGCCATGAGAACAGTTCCAATGGCAGCAACAGGATTTTTCAGACTCCAGAAAAGACTTAGGACCTTTCTGCACCTCCCACAGCACAGGCCCTTAGCTATACCTCCTGTTCTCTCTGTGGTGGATGATGCTTTCAATGATGTTTGCTCCGCTCCAGATTCTTTACCCCAGCCCCTGCCAAACCAGACAGATTTTACAGGGTGCCAGATACTCATCACCACCTTTACAAGGCCCCACTTGCAGACCCAGAAACTATATCCCAGGGCCCCAAGGCAGTAGCGCGACCACAGCTAAAACCCTATTCCTTCTGAAAGGGAAGCAAGGTCATTAGACAGATGGGGTAAAAGGTCTACACTTCAGCTACTCTCTCAGCTAGAGCTTTAAACTGTCAGTTTCACATGATACAATACCAAGAGTTTATGCTTGATCAGTTAACTAAAAACTAACCACTGATGAATCTCTTGATAAGAAATATGTATTAGAGATGGTAAATAACATACAACAGGTTAGCAACCATTCCTTAAAATGTGGCTATGATGCACTGGAGGCTTCATTTAGATCAGCCATGACAGGCACAGTGATAAGAAGGCATGCATGGCTAAAAGAACAAGCTTTACCGGATCATGTTAAAGCTAAGTTGCTTGATGCTCCTATGGACAAGACAAGTTTGTTTGGTACACCTGCCCAGCAGGTTATGAAGAAAATGGAAGAAAAGGCAAAATCTGTTCAAACTGTTAAAGATTTCTTGCAGGTTCAACCCCAAGGTTTAGCAGGAACTGGCCTGCCAAAATTGGTCCTTTCCTGACTCCACAAAATTTCAAAGGGGCAGGAATAGACGCTCCAGAGGCAGAAACCAATCCAGAGGAGGTGCCTACAGAGGACAACAGTGGCAAGGTAACAACAGAGGCACAGACACAGCCACTGCCACTACATCAGCACAACCACAGTGACTTAATCCTAAATCCGCCTACCAGGGAACAAATAGCAGCTCCTCTAGGTGGAAAGTTAACCTTATTTTCAAAGAACTGGCACTACATAACAAAAGACAAGTGGATTTTGCAAACCATAGATCAAGGTTACGGTTTCACTTCCACACTTTACCAGTCAAAAGAGGAATGCCAAATCTACCTCCAAATCAAAAAACAGAGGCTCTACGCCAGATAATGGAGTTAGCAAACATGAGAGCTGTGGAAAGAGTGCCAACAGCAGAACAAGGAAAGGGGTTCTACTCCAGACTATTCCTAGTTCCAAGAAAGGATAAAAGTTGGAGACCAATTCTCGACCTGTCCACCTTAAATACATACATCATTGTCCCAAAATTCAAAATGCTGACCTTACAGCAACTTCTTCCCATGCTGGGCAAGGAGTCTTGGCTGGTAACTCTAGATCTCAAGGAGGCATACCTGCACGTCCCCATTCGACCAATCTGCAGAAGATACCTCAGATTTCTTGCAGGATCAGAGCACTATCAATTCTCAGCATTGCCCTTTGGCTTATCTACTGCCCAGAGTATCCACAAAATGCCTGGCATCAGTAATGCCCATTGCAGACTACAGGAATTCAAATTTACCCATACCTGGACGACTGCCTGCTACAAGGGGACAACAAAAGCAAGCTGACAACAGATTTACAAAGGGTCATTTACTTGCTACAAGGACTGGGATACACAGTCAATTTACAAAAGTCAAGGCTGATACCATCCCAAACAAGGACGTTCTTGGGCGAATTGGACACAGTACAACAAATGGCATTCCTGACTACAGAAAAACAAAAGAACTTCCTCTTTACTTCTTGGCACTAACAAAACTGAACAAGTTAACAGCAAGAAAAGTTCTGCAGGCCTTGGGCTTCATGGCATCATGCATAATCTTGGTCCCATTTGCCAGACTACATATGAGGAAACTACAGTGGTACCTAAAGAATTTATGGTCCCAACACAGACACAGTCTAGAAACAGAAATCCCACTAATTCCATGCTTAAAACAGGAGTTCCTATGGTGGGCTCAGGCATGCCAGTCAAACCCAGGCCTACCCTTTCGCAGATGTCAACCAAGCCAGACCATCACAACAGACGCTTCAGACCTAGGATGGGGGCCCACATGCTGGACAAATGCGCAAGGATTGTGGGCACCGGATCAACTTCGCCCGCACAACAAACTAAAAGAAAAGCTGGCAGTAAAACTGGCCAACCCAAAATTCAAACCATTTCTCCAAGAGGGCCAGTTGATGATAAGGACAGACAACACCACAGTCATGTGGTACATCAACAAACAGGGAGGCACTCATTCATACCCCTATGCAGAATGACCTTGGAGCTGTGGACCCTGGCACTCGGCTACAACATTCAGTTACAGGCAATATTTGTACCGGGAAAGACAATACTCTAGCAGACATATTAAGCAGAACCACTGGATGCCCATGAATGGAAGCTGCACCGGACATCTTCAAGACCATCTCAAAGAAATGGGGAATGCCACAGATAGACCTATTCGCATCACCTCTCAATCACCAGCTCAAAAATTCTGCACAAGGACATTCCACCCACTAGCATGGAAAGTGGACTCACTCTCCTTCAACTGGAAAGGCCTAACAGCATATGCATTCCCACCTCTTCCTTTGATACACAAGGTACTACTAAAAATCAAGGAAGAACGTCCAAGGATAATCCTGATAGCTCCAAACTGGCCAAGACAGCACTGGTACCCACTACTGAAGAGCATGTCTCGAACAAAATGTGGCCAATACCTCTGATGCCTTTGATGTTAACTCAGAACAACTACAGCATCATACATCCAAACCTAAAACGCTGCAACTGACTGCATGGAACATCACATAACAGCAGCTAATCCAGAACTTTCCCAAAGAGTTAAAGACATTATTCTTGAAGCACGCAGACCTTCAACAAGAAGGAACTATGCTGGAAAATGGAAAAGGTTTGTCATTTGGAGTACGGAAAGAGGAAAAGATGTGTCAAACATAGATATGCCTAACATTCTGGAGTATCTGGCGAACTTCTTCATTCAGGCCTGTCCTACTCCTCCATCAAGATACATGCATCAGCTATTTCAGCAGAATACAGCTTTGATCCACCTGTTTTTCGCACCCTTTGCTCAGGCAGTTCCTCAGAGGAATCAAGAATGTAAAACCTCCAAGGAAACCACCATTACCAGCTTGGGATTTAAACTTTGTGCTAGAAAAGTTGACACTATCACCCTTTGAACCAGCAGCAACAGCAGACCTACAACACCTGTCATGGAAAACTGCTTTCCTACTGGCAATAACTTCAGCAAGGAGGGTTTCAGAACTACAGGCCTTAATGGCAGTGCAACCCTTCCTAATCTTCCACCAAGATAGAGTGTCCATGAGGACTAATCCTACATTTATGCCCAAGGTGGTATCCAGAGTGTCTTTGAACCAGGCAATCCACCTACCTACCTTCTTTCCCAACCCACAAAACAGAGGGCAAAGAATACTGCATACCTTGGATGTACATAGACAGCTACGCTACTACTTGGACAGAACAAAACCAGCAGAAAGACTGACCAACTTTTTGTAGCCTATGCAACAGGAAGGGAAGGAAAAGCTATTTCCAAACAGACAATCTCCAAATGGATAGGAAACTGCATACGATACTGTTACTCCTTCCATGGAAAACCAATTCCACAGAACATAAGACCTCATTCTACAAGGGCAACAGCCACTACCACAGCCTTCTTACGAGGAGTGGCAACCAAAGACATTATTGAGGCGGCTACTTGGACCTCCGTGCATACATTTGCCAAGCATTATAATTTGCCTCTATATTCCAGATCCCGAGCAGGGTTTGCCACTGCTGTACTGCAAGGGATCCTAAACACACCATAATCTACTTTTATCCTCCTCCCTAGTTGGCTATGGTATTCTACCCACTTGTTATGACTGCAGATGCATCCATGAAGGACATAGTACAGTTTTGTACCTACCATAAATGTAGATGTCCGAACTGGATAGCATCTGCAGTCAGGATTACCCTCCCTCCTTCCCCTCTGTGGTACTCCTAGGGTGTTTACCCTCCTAATAGCTAGCTGTTGGGGGGGAGTCTTTTATGGTGTATTTGTTTGTATATATGTACATATATGCTTATTGTTGTGTTTACCTCTATCTATTTGGAAACATTGGCATCTATCCAAATTTTTAGCCTGCAAGAGGGCTACTGGCATCTGGGGCAAGAAACACTGAGGAAAATGGCGTCGGCTGATGCTTTTATACCCGAAGACCAACAGAGATGACGTCGGGTGGAGTGCGACATCAGCGGCCGGACCCGGACTTTGGAATCCGGCCGACTGCAGGGCTGCCTGACGACAGGACAACCCACTTGTTATGACTGCAGATGCTATCCAGTTCGGACATCTACATTTATGGTAGGTACAAAACTGTACTTTTTTGTGCTAGATTCAATAAACGCACTATTAAGCGTCGGGCGGAGTTCGCCCTTCACTTTTTTGGCAAAAAATTTAATTATATTATGTCGTTGGATACTCTGACTCCAGTTTTGAGCAAAAAATGCAAAGATAAGGACCGACATACGAGGTCCGCACCACCTACTGAAATCACGCTAAGGCCGACTACCGGTTTTCCCGTACTCAGCGAGGCGCCTACGCAGCCCCTGAGTACCGGTGGCAATGCATTACCAGTGTCTTCAGTACCAGAGGTCGCAGGTTCCTCGGCCCCCATTCCTACTACAGATCCCGACACCACTCCTGGCGGGGAAACTCAGAATTTAGACAGGCCTGCCATTTCTCAAGGGGTCTTCAGGCCTTCCTTCTTCTCTATTAAAGCCTTCACTAAATCTAAAGCAGCCATGAAAACCAAAAAACAGGTTCCTCAGACCCCTTCTCAAGGTACCATGCCTAAAAAACAGATGCTTAAAATGGCTGAGGATCAGGGGTTCTCAACCCCCCTCTGACAAAAGGCCCAGATTAGAGGAAGACTACCCTTCCTCAGATCAAGCTTCTATTACCTCAGAACTATCTGAGGACCAGGATTATGCCTATTCTCCATTCGAAGACTCTGATGCAGAGGAGTCTATTCCCTCAGTCTCCCCCCCCTGAGGACTTCTCTTTTGGGGAAACCCTGCATACATTGAGGGAACACTTTCACTGGGAAGGCCAAGATTACTCAGATTCCAAGAAAAGGCTCAGGGAATTTCTTCTGCTCCCCCAGCATAGGCTTCTGGCTATCCCTCCTGTTTTAGATATTTTGGATTATGTGTACACAGAAGCCAGCCTTAATCTTGATTCTTTGCCTCCAGCTCCTGTTAAACCAGACAGGTATTACCGGGTTCCTGATTCTCACCAGTTCCTATATAAAAGCCATACTGCTGACCCAGAAACAATTTCACAGGGTCCCAAGGGAATTAAGGCCTCTACTGCTAAAAATCCATTACCTTCAGAGAGAGATTCCAGAGCTTTAGAAATGTGGGGGGAAAAGGTGTACATCTCGGCCACTTTAACCATGAGGGCATTAAACTGTCAGTTCCATATGTTAAAGTATCAACAGTTTTTGATATCTCAGCTGAAAAGCAAGATGACACAACCAGAACAACCAGATTTAAAAGAGTTGCAGGATTTGTTGCATGGTGCAGAGCAAGTGGGTAAACATACCTTGCAGTGTGGTTTTGATGTTTTAGAGGCCTCATGTAGAGCTGCTGTTACGGTGTCTGTTATACGTAGGCATGCTTGGCTCAAAGAGCAAACCTTACCAGATCATGTCAAAGCTAAATTATTGGATGCACCTCTTCAAAAATATTTATTGTTTGGTGTTAAAGCTGAGGAGGTGCTAAAGAAAATGGAGGAAAAAGCAAAATCAATGCAAACAGTGAAAGATTTTCTGCAGGTACAGCCTCCACGTTTCAGCAGAAACTGGCCTTCAAATAATTGGTCCTTTCCAGCCACGGACAGACCTCAAAGGGGCAGACACAGGCGCCCAAGGGGCAGAGGGCAACCTCAAGGATCTTTCAGAGCCAGACAGTGGCAAGCACCAACCCCAAGAGGTGGAGAAGATAGATCACAGTCTTTAGAAAACAGACACAATGACTTCCCCCTAAACCTGCCAAGCAAAGCTTTAATGGCAGCACCTTTGGGCGGAAAACTGACATTATTCTCAAAAAATTGGCATATTGTTACAAAAGACAAATGGATTCTGGACATTATAGACAGAGGCTACAGGTTCCACTTTCACACCCTTCCAAAAATGAGAGGCATGCCAAACCTGCCACAAAATCAAAGGGCAGAGGCACAAAACAAGTTTCAGCTCTCATGGACATGAAAGCAATTCAAGAGGTACCTGCAAAAGAACAAGGTCAAGGGTTTTATTCCAGACTATTCCTGGTACCGAGAAAAGACAAAGATTGGAGACCTATCTTAGACCTATCCATCCTAAACACATATCTACAGGTGCCAAAATTCAAGATGCTCACATTACAGCAGCTTCTTCCCATGCTGGGCAAGGAGTCTTGGCTGGTAACATTGGACCTCAAGGAGGCATACCTGCATGTCCCTATCAGACAAGATTGCAGAAGATACCTCCGATTTCTTGCAGGTTCAACCCATTACCAATTCTCTGCATTGCCCTTTGGCTTATCTACTGCGCCCAGAGTGTTTACGAAATGCCTGGCATCAGTAATCGTCTTCTGCAGACTACAAGGGATACAAATCTACCCATATCTGGACGACTGCCTGATCCAAGCGGACAGCAAGGACATACTACTGCAGCACCTGGCGTTTGTAATAAAACTGTTGAACTTCCTGGGATACACAGTCAACAAAAAGAAATCAAAATTAATACCCTCTCAACAAATAATTTTCCTGGGTGCCAGCTTGGATACAACAACCCAGATGGCCTACCTCACGCCAGACAAGCAAGGGCAACTGTCTCAATACTTCAGAAAAATGGCAACTTACACCAGGCTAACTGCAAGGAAAATCCTGCAGGCTCTGGGATTCATGGCATCTTGCATCCTACTAATCCCATGTGCAAAGCTGCATATGAGGAAACTTCAATGGTACCTGAAAAATGTATGGTCTCAACACAGCCACAGCTTGGAAACAATTATCCCACTCATTCCATGCCTTCAAAAGGAATTTTTGTGGTGGACTCAAGCTTGCCAAAGAAACACAGGTCTTCCTTTCTGTGTACCTCAAGCAACTCAAATCATCACAACAGACGCCTCCGACTACGCCTGGGGAGCACACATGACAGATCAGTGCATTCAGGGAAAATGGACCCGAAAAGAGAAGCACCTTCACATCAACCAAAAGGAAATGCTAGCCGTGCAAAATGCTGTTATGACCTTCAAAGACCTACTGCATCCAGGCCAGCTATTGATAAGGACAGACAACACCACAGTGATGTGGTACATAAACAAGCAGGGGGGAACTCATTCATACCCCCTGTGCAGGCAAGCCATGACCCTATGGAACACAGCACTGGAATTGCAAATTCAACTGCAGGCACAATTCCTGCCAGGGAAGGAAAACACACTGGCAGACAACCTAAGCAGAAATATGACAGATCCACACGAATGGAAGTTGCATCCTCAATTTTTCACAAAGATAACTCAGGCATGGGGACAGCCAGACATAGATCTCTTTGCTACCCACAGAAATTGCCAGTTGAAAAAATTTTGTTCAAGGACCTATCATCCAAAGGCCTGGAAAGTGGACGCACTTTCCTTCAATTGGGCAACATTGACAGTCTATGCCTTCCCGCCTCTTCCTCTGCTGCCCAAAGTTCTATTAAAAGCCAGAGCAGAGAGGCCGAAAATGATTCTCATCGCTCCAGACTGGCCAAGACAACACTGGTATCCGCTCCTGAAGAGCCTGACACATTCCCCACCATGGATCCTACCTCTAGTCCCTCTTTTGTTGTCCCAGCACAACTACAAAACCCTTCACAGCCATCTCAAAACTCTAAATCTAGCTGCATGGAGAATTCCTTGATTTCCCAACAGTTTCTCCTCTCCAAGGAGGTGCAGGATGTCATCTTGGAGGCCAGAAGACCTTCTACTAGAAAGGCTTACTCCGCAAAACGGAAACAATTTTGTGCCTGGAATCAAGAAAAGGGACAGAATCCTTGGGTAATAAATATTCCTCAAATTTTACAGTACCTAGCTGAGATGTTAAACAATGGACTTTCCTTCTCCTCCATCAAGATCCACGCTTCAGCCATCTCTGCACAATACAACACAGATCCTCCATTATTCTCTCACCTTCTCTTAAGGCAGTTCCTCAGAGGGGCAAAGAATTTAAAACCCCCAAGGAAACCACCAGTCCCTGCTTGGGACCTCAACTACGTATTGGAAAAGCTGACACTTCCTCCCTTCGAGCCAGCTTCTTCAACAGAGTTACAGTACTTGTCATGGAAAACAGCCTTTCTTCTGGCTATCACCTCAGCACGCAGGGTTTCGGAGCTACAGGCCCTCATGGCTGTGCAACCATTCATCATTTTCCATCAGGACAGAGTTTCCTTACTAACCAATCCTACCTTTATGCCAAAGGTAGTATCCAGTGTAGCTTTGAATCAGACTATCCACTTACCTACCTTTTATCCTAATCCACAAAACAAAGGGGAAAGACTATTACATTCCTTGGACATTCACAGACAACTTCGTTACTACTTGGACAGAACAAAGCCATTCAGGAAATCTGAGCAGCTATTTGTGTCCTATGCTGTAGGTGCTCAGGGAAAGGCTATTTCCAAACAGACAATTTCAAAATGGATAGCCCACTGCATACGCTTTTGTTACTCATTTCATGGAAAAACTGTGCCTGCATGCATCAGATCCCACTCCACCAGAGCCACAGCTGCCTCTGCAGCCTTCCTCAGGGGGGGTCCCTACCAAGGACATTTTGGAAGCAGCCACCTGGAGTTCAGTGCACACTTTCTCCAAGCACTATCACCTCCCGCAATACTCAAAATCTAGAGCGGGCTTTGCCACAGCAGTCCTGCAGGGCATCCTAGCCCCTCCTAGTTCCACTTAGTGCCTACCACCCTAACTTAGCTTTGGGATTCTACCCATCTGTTATGACTGCAGCTGTATGCACGTTGAACATAGTACAGTTTTGTACCTACCATAAATGTAGATGTTAGAGTGCTCATACAGCTGCAGTCCAGGTTTCCCTCCCTCCATCCCCTCTTAGGACAGGCCTTATGACAAACACTTTTCATATAACCTTTTTGGGGTATTCTTTTATGGTGTATTTGCTTGCAACTACTGTTTTTGATTTATCAGCATTGCATCTTTGCATAACATTATGTTTGCCTTCCTTCTGGGGGCACCTGACATCTGGGGCAAGAAAAACTGAAGAAAATGGCGTCGGCTGCCTCTTTTATACCACTGCCGCACTGACGTCAGGGAAGAAGCGACGACAACTGACGCCGGACCTAGACTTTGGAATTCGGCTGACCGAGGACCCGCCTGACGGCAGGATAACCCATCTGTTATGACTGCAGCTGTATGAGCACTCGAACATCTACATTTATGGTAGGTACAAAACTGTACTTTACACATCCTGTATGGCTGTAGCTGCCCGTAAATAGATTATAGCTGCAGCGGCTATGCTTTTCAGCCAATTTGCACTACGGCAAAGTGCTGATGCAGCCGTTTGGTTTTGGTGATGTAGCTCGCAGGGAAATGTCTTGCGAGCTACATGCCGGAATCCCTTTCAGTCATTTTCTTTAATTTAGTATCTGCTCATGTCATCCAGAAGGGGCAAGTGTAAGTGCGGCCGTCTGATATCTCACAAGAATGCCCATGATCAGTGTCTCTTTTGTTTGGGATGGTCGCACGACTATAAGGCCTGCTCCATTTGTCAGGCGTTTGTGCCCAAAATCTTGCGCAGCCATCTCTACGCTCTTAACCTATATCTAGAGAATCAAAGATTAAAACAAATAGTCTTGGCTGCCTTCTTTGGTGGTTCAGCAGGTGTGTCGATGGAACCCTCCATCCCTAAGGCTATCAGGTCTGTCACTACCACTGCGCCTCTTCCGCCTGACTCTCTACCTGTGGACGACAGCCTGGTAGAGGGATCGGGCTCTGCTGCCTCAGATGTTGCGGGTACCGCCACGGAAGCAGCACAATCTCTTGGGGAGGTCATGTCCATAGAGGTTTTTGCAACATCAGTTTCCAATGCCTGGGGGAACCAGCGGTATTGGTAGGTCTGTCGGATCCCTCCGGTTCCTTACAGTTGCTTGATTACAGACCTTCCTCCTTTCAGATGCCAGCCAGGCCTCTAAAAAAGAAGGAAACGAGGAAGCATATCTCGACTCCTACTGAAAGCATGCCTGACTGGCAGGCTTTCAGCCATAGTTTGTTTAATGCCTTCATGGCCTTACAGCCTACCACTATAGGGACTGCTAACATCCCTCCTCCAATTCTGAGTCCAAGGCCTCAAACTAGAGACCCGTCAGTGAGGGAAGAGGAAGATCTATCTGATTCCTCATCCGAAGAATCACTGCCTTGTGTCTCTCAGCTTTTTTCTCCCTTGGGGTATGTTTCTGGAGAGGAAGAATCTGTTTACCCTGACCCTCCAGCTGAGGATTTGACCTTTGGGGAAACCATTACCAAGATGAAAGACTATTTTAAGCTGGAATCCTCTGAAATGACTGAGGTTCAAAAAAGGTATGACCTCATTCAGATGGATCCCCCAAGGCCGTCTGCTGTTCTTCCAGTTCTGCTTGCTTTTCTGGGTGCCTTCTCCTCAGCATCTTTGAACCCTGACTCACAACCCCTGGCTGCATGCAGACCTGATTGCCTTTGGGATTTTTTACTATATAAAGTCTGTCAACGAATGTGAAAACAGTTTGAAGAACGACTGGAGACTATATACAAGTACTCAAAAGGTGCAAGCACCATTTTAATACATAAAACAATAAAAAGTGGTTAGCGCTTTTTCGTTTCACAATGTGTAAAACTTCATCAGACAAAGTTAACAAATGTCACTACCTTTATGCTTTACCATCCATTCTCATTGAATGCCACCCATTGATGCTAAATTTAAAATAACTCACACATTAACTAATTGAGTGTTGTAAGGGAACCACTACACAATGAATCTCTACACTTACGTAACATTAAAAAAAACTGACACAATGAGTTGTTAAAATATTGCGTGCACTAATGCATAATTAAATTACTCTTTAAAAACAAGCTGTATAAGCAAAAACATATTTTTAACTTTTTCCTAATTATTGCTTACACTTTTGTATGATCTATGTATTTCACACAAACACACACACACACATATATATATATATATATATATCTATATCTATATATATTTATATATATATATATATATATATATATTTATATATATATATATCCACATTACTGTGTTCACTTGGACTTTTTTCCTTTCCAGTGCTTTTAACTTCAAAATGGGGGAGATGGAGCTTCTCTCATTTATACCTGGCCAGCTGTCAGCCTGTAGGCGAATCTGCCATTTAAAGTCACTGATTTCCAACATCAGTGCCCATGGTTTATTGTCGTCAGTGACATGATCTATAGCCATGTAATGGAAAACATGCCCTTCATTGTTGGTAATATGCTTTGTTGGGGCATTATTTGTGTTCTGGTTTTTAATGGCATACTCGTGCTTGTATTTTCTTTGGGAGAACCTTCTCTCAGTCTCTCCTATATAGAATCATGGGCAGGATTTACATGAGGCCAGGTATACTACTGCTTTACAAGTGCAAATATATCTGTTCCTAAGATAGTGTGTTATTCCTAACAGTGAAGCTGTTCGATACTTGAATTTTATTACACCATGTGCAGTCTCCACACTTAACCATTCCTTGTTTGCATTTTATTTCTCCCCTCCGTCTTGTCCTCAGTAAATCCTTAAAGTTTGGTCCCTTTCTATATATAATTCTTAGATTTTTCCCCTATTCTCTGTCTTATGTTTGAATCCTCTAATAGGATGGGCCAGTTATTTTCAGAAATGTTCCTTAACATGGCAGTGTCCTGGCTGAAAGTTAAAACCAAGGCTTTTGAAAATTCATGTTACCCCTTCTTTTTCATTTTCCAATCGACTCTGGGTCCAGTCCTCACTGCATATTATCTCATGTGGCTGATTTACAAACTGCTTAGGGGTGCCACAGTGGCTTAAATAGCTTGAAAATGGCCATTTAGTCTTTTTATAGTAACCTCTGAGATTAATTCATCCACAAGATCAGAGGGATAGGCCCTACTAAGAAACATAGACCTCAAGGTGTTAACCTCTTAAATAATGGTGGTGGTTGCACCTTTTGAGTACTTGTATACTGTCTCCAGTCATTCTTCAAGCTGTTTTTACATTCATTGACTGCCTTTGGGATTTTTTACTTGGCTTTGTGAGTTTTTAGACTTTATAAAGTCCCTGAAACTACCAAGTATCTGGTTAAGTGTCCTCCAGCAGACCCTGCCACCATCTCCATCTCCACAGATAAGGCATCAAAACTCTTACCCACCACCATCCTCCTTGCTGACAAAGACAGCAAAACCATGGAGAGTCTGGGTAAGAAAATTTACACTTCTGCTACTGTGGCCTTCAGGGCTACTAACTACCAGACACACATGGCTAAATATGCCTTGTCTCTCCTGGAGAAAGCCGCTAAAGAATTTGCTGATACACCTGATTGTGCTGCCAACGCTTCACTTTCTTCCCTTCTGGCTCTCACCTCCCAGGTCACCAGGCACTCAATAAAGTGCAGTTATGATGCTGCTGAAGCCTCAGCAAGGTCAGCAGCATCAGCATCTGCCTTAAGAAGATATTCCTGGCTACGTTTAAAGCCACTTCAGATGACTTTAGGGCAAAGCTGATTGATGCCCCCCTGGATAACACAGCTTTGTTTGGTGCCCAAGTGGCTACCTTGTTTAAGTCACTACAGCAGAAGGGGAAAGAAATGCAGATTTAAAGCACCTGCTAGTCTCCCCATTGCAAAATTGCAAAGAAACTACCCAGCAAAAAGACAGTTTATTAGAAAAGACTCTTGCCTTGCTGTTCCCACAAAGCCTAGAAAACCAACCAGAAAGCAAACCCCTCCTGCTAGAGGTATCCCTACCTCTAGCCAGAGGCTGCCCTTTCAAGACAGGGCAGGTAGCATCTGACTACCTGCCAACCTTTCAACCTCCTCCTCCTCCTCTTCCCCTGTTGGTACATCTCTTCCACTGTCTCCCAGTGTGGACATCCATCACCTCAGACAAATGGGTCCTTTCAATCATTCAGAATGGGTATTATATGACATGGCATATGCCCCCAAAACGAAAGGGTATCCCACAACCTCCCAAACAGTTTCACCTGTTGCAGCCAGTACTACAAACACTGCTGGCTCAAGGCACCGTCAAACCAGTGCCTGTGGCTGCAAAAGGAAGAGGTTTCTATGCCAGAATTTTCCTGGTCCCAAGAAAAGACGGTCCTTGAGACCAATTATGGATCTCTCTTCTCAATCTCTTCCTTCAGGTTCCTACCTTCAGGATGTTGACCTTTCTAACTCTTTTCCCCTCTACTGCTTCCCCAAGGGTTTATGGCCACCTTAGATATAAAGGATGCCTACCTTCACTTCCTCATAAAGGCCACCTTCAGGAAATACCGGAGGTTCTTGTTGGCCCCTTCTCACTATCAGTTCTCTGCCTTGCCCTTTGGGCTTTCCACTGCATCTAGGGTATTCACCAAATGTTTGGCTTCAGTGATTTCCCTTTGTCCTGCAAAAGGCATCAAGGTATTCCCTTAGCTGGATGACCTGGTGATACAGGCCGACAGCAAGGAGACCCTCTTGCAACACACTCTCATTGCTATTTCCCTTCCTGCAGTCCCTGGGATTTCAGATCAACTTCCCAAAATCCCACCTGGAACCTTCTTAAGACATTGTCTTATTGGGGTGCAGGATTCAAACAGACATTATGAAAGCCTACCTACCCCACCAAAAGGTGGAGAGCTTGACAGAACACCTACTTCTGGTCCTTCAGACAACAGAATTGACAGAACACCTACTTCTGGTCCTTCAGACAACAGAATTGACAACAAGGCAATACCTCAGGCGCCTGGGCTACATGGCAGCCACTATTCCCATGTTACCATTAGCAAGGCTCCATATGAGAAAGTCGCAGAGGTACCTAAGGTCAATCTGGACACAAAACTCCCACCCCCTGGAGTACAGGGTTCCCCTCCTGCCCTGCCTCAAACTAGAGAGACAGTGGTGGTTGAAACAAGTGACCCTCAATCCAGGTCTTCCCCTCCAACCACCCCAAACCACACGGTTTATGCACACAGATGCCTCAGACTTGGGCTGGAGAACAACTCTGGGCCATCAAAAAGTGCAGGGGCTGTGGCTGGAGCCACCACAGAAAAGAGCACATCAGTGTTTGAGAAAAGAGCACATCAGTGTTCGAGCCACCCAACCCTATCTACACCAGGGACCACTAAAGATATTTACAGACAGTACCACAGAAATGTGGTATCTCAACAGATGGGGGTTGGGGGCGACCAAGTCTTACTTGCTTTGCAAACTAGCTCTCTTATTCTGGGATCTGTCCACCTCACAGGGAGTTGCATTCCTTCTCTACAGAACTCCCAGGCAGACTATCTCAGCAGAGCCATCACAAACAACCACGAATGGATGCTGCACTGGGATGTCTTCCTGGACCTAGTCCACTGGTGAGGTACACCTCAAATAGACCTGTTTATCTCCTCCATCAGCAGGCAGCTTTCTTGCTTCTGCACCAGGCTACTACATCCTCAGACACTGGCAACAGATGCCTTCTCAATCTCTTGGAAGGGGCAGATGTTCTTCGTGTTTCACTGTTGCAGTCATCACATTTGGGTTATTCCTGCCAGGGTAGCCCTGGGCCAGCTCGAATACCAGAGACTTAGTATTTCTGTGTCAGTTGCTGTTGCTTGAAGACTGACGTCAGGTCGTTAGTAGTATAAAGTAAGGCAGCCGACACCATTACATCAGTCTTTCTTGCAGTGGAGCCCGAAGCAGAAGCAGTTTGCACAAGTGCCGGTCGACCGCTGTCTGAGTTTCATCTACCAAATTGAAGCTGAAGTCTTCTAAAGCTAAGTACCCCATTGAGGATCCTTTTTTCTTGCACTAACCGATGTCAGAAAAAAGTTAATTGTCTCGCCTGTGGAAAACAAATACCACACCAAGACGTCCACTCTTACCGTGTCACTTGTTTAGGCCCAGACCACGACGTCCCTTGTTGTCGCTTCTGTGCTTTGTTCAACACCAGAACTATCCGTCATTGGGCCCTTATTGTAACCAGATATTTTTGCTTACACGGTAAACCATCCAACAGCAGATCTTCCGAAAAAAACCTAAAGATAAAGACAGAGACAGACCACACAGGTCCAAACCTACCGACGACGCTTCTGTTAAGCTGGTCGTCTGTTCTCTGGTCACTTTCACAGCCCTGATGCCCATTTTTGTTGATTCGCAGGTCGCTACCGAGACCCTTTCGGAGGCTGGTATGCTGCAAAACTCTTCTTCGACTAAGGATCCTGCGATCGTCTCAACCTTGGATAGGTCCGGAGCCACTGAGCAGGCACTGGCTTCCTAAGAAGCCCTTCACACTACCGAATCTCGACACAAACCAATGTCTTCTTTCGTGACTACCTTTCTTTCTAAAACTACCATGTTTCTTAGGCCCAGGGTAAGAACCACACCCAAGAAGCCGACGACCCACTCTCAGGCGCCTGTTACCTTGTCTGTCTCAAATGCTTAAAATGGCAGAAGACCTTATTATGCTAATCAGGGGCAGCCAAGCTACCCCCTCCAAAAGGAAAAGAGATCTGTCCCTTGTAGTTTTGTCTGAACAAGAGTCAGATTAATTTGATGCATCTGAATATGAAGACATGCAACCCCTCTCCACTTAAAAGGATTCTGATGCAGAGGATTCCATTCCTTCAGCCTCTCCCCCAGAGGAATTTTCCTTTGGGGAAACCCTGCATATCTTAAGGGAGCATTTCCAGTTGGAGAGTCAGGACTACCCTCAGTCTAAAAAGAGACTCAGGGGATTTGCAGATCTTCCACAACACAGACGCTTAGCCATCCCTCCAGTCCTAGATGTTGTGGAGGATGTTTGCCTCGAATCCAGCTTGAATCCTGACGACCTTCCTTCTGCTCCCAGAAAACCAGACAGATACTACAGATTCCCTGACTCACACAAATATCCTTTTAGAAATCCTACAGCTGACCCTGAGGTCATTTCTCAAGGGTCAAAAGTGATTAAAGCAACCTCAGCTAAGAATCCCACCCCCTCAGACAGGGATTCCCGAGCACTGGACAGATGGGGTATAAAAGTATACACCTCAGGTACTCTGGCTATCAGGGCACTAAATTCTCAATTCCATATGCTGAAATATCAGCAACGTACACTGGAACTCCTAAAAAGAGACTCAAGGAATTCCTAGATGTTCCACAACACAGATCTTTAGCCATCTCCACAGTCCTGGATGTTGTGGAGGATGTTTTCCTGGAATCCAGCTCGACTCCTAACGCCTTTCCTCCTGCTCCCAGAAAAGCAGACAGATACTACAGATTCCTTGACTCACACAAATATCTTTTTAGAA
Source organism: Protopterus annectens (assembly GCF_019279795.1). Classification (NCBI taxonomy): domain Eukaryota; kingdom Metazoa; phylum Chordata; order Ceratodontiformes; family Protopteridae; genus Protopterus; species Protopterus annectens. The sequence continues at coordinate 594,259,265 of NC_056725.1, read as the reverse complement.
ATCCTACAGCTGACCCTGAGGTCATTTCTCAAGGGCCAAAAGGGATTAAAGAAACCTCTGCTAAGAATCCCACCCCCTCAGACAGCGAGTCCCGAGCATTGGACAGATGGAGTAAAAAAGTATACACCTCAGCTACTCTTGCTATCGGCACTAAATTGTCAATTCCATATGCTGAAATGTCAGCAACATGCCCTGGAACTCCTAAAACAAAACAGTCTTCCTTTCCTGCTTGGGCAGAATCTAAAGATTTACAAGAGTTAATGCATTCTGCAAGTCAAGTAACTAAACACACCTTGCACTGTGGTTTTGACGCCCTAGAAGCTTCTTGCAGGGCAGCAGTTACTGGATCTGTAATTAGAAGGCATGGATGGCTTAAAGAACAGCCCCTGCCAGACCATGGCATATCTAAATTGTTGGATGCCCCCTTGCACAAAGATACCTTATTTGGCACTAAGGCAGAAGAGGTCTTAAAAAAGGTGGAAGAAAAAGCAAAATCTATGCAAACTGTTAAGGATTTCTTGCAGGTCCAGCCCCCTAGGTTCAGCAGGCATTGCCCTTCCAAACACTGGTCCTTTCCTGCTCCCAGCAGAGGCCCCGGGGAAGCAGACCCTCCAGACGGCAGACCCAGGGAATGCAGAGATTGAAGCAGTGGACTATCCCCACTTCAAAACAAGGGAGTTCTAAGCCACCCCCTTATGGGAAGAACTCACAATAACTCACCTCCTCTACCCCCTTCCTGTGCCCACTTTCACTTACCCCTAGGAGGAAAACTCTCCTTTCACTCAAGCACCTGGACCACCATTACCAAGGACCAGTGGGTTCTGAAAATCGTGTCTCAGGGATACAGATTTTCCTTCCACACCCTTCCAACCCCAAAAGGGTTCCCAGATCTACCACCAAGTCAGTGGGCAGAGGCTCAAAAGCAAATTATTTCCCTGCTCTCTATGAGGGCAATAGAGCATGTTTCTGCAAAACAGATAGGCCAAGGTTTCTACTCCAGACTATTTCTGGTGCCCAGAAAAGAGGGGGCGTGGCACCCTATCCTCAATCTATCCATTCTAAACACCTTCCTGGTGATGCCAAAATTCAAAATTCTCACCCTTCAGCTGCTGCTACCCATGCTCTCCAAGGACGCTTGGCTAGCCACCCTAGATCTAAAAGAGGCCTACCTCCACATTCCTGTCAGGGAATCATGCAGGAAATATCTCCGCTTCAGGGCAGGATCTCAACACTTTCAGTTCTCTGTGCTTCCCTTTGGCTTATCTACTGCTCCCAGAGTTTTCACAAAATGTCTGGCTCCGGCCATTGCCTTCTGCAGATAAAGATATATTCAGATTTACCCTTAGACTGCCTTATTCAGGCAGACAGCCGGAAAAAGCTGTTCAAGCACCCGACCTTTGCAAAGACCCTTCTAACTTCCCTAGGGTACGCACTCAACAAAAAGAAATCCAAACATGTGCCCACCCAAAGGATAATCTTCCTGGGCGCAAGTGTGGATACAACATCCCAGATGGCATTCCTTACTCCAGAGAAACAAATTTTCCTGACAAGCTACTTCTCTCAACTAGTCACCAGGCCCCAACTAACCGCAAGGAAGAGCCTACAAAGCTCTAGGGTTCATGGCATCATGCATACTACTCATTCCATATGTCAGACTGCATATGAAGAAACTTCAGTGGTACCTAAAGAGCCTTTGGTGCCAACACTCTCAAGACCTGGAAACTCTTCTACCTCTAATTCCTTGCCTCAGAAAAGATTTTCTTTGATGGGCAACAGCATGCTCCCACAACAAGGAAATGCCTTTCTCCACACCCCCTGCCGCCCAGACCCTCACCACATTTGCATCAGACTACGATTGGGATGCACACCTGAATGGAAAGTGCATACAGGGCCAATGGAGCCCACAGAAAATCCCTCTGCACATCAGTCAAAAAGAGATGGCTGTGCAGCACGCCTTGATAGCTTTCAAGCCCCTTCTCTCTCCAAGGACTCTCCTGATCAAAGCAGACAACACCACTGTGATGTGGTACATCAACAAGCAGGGAGGGACTCACTCCTGCCCCCTATGCAGGCTGGCCATAACCCTTTGGCACACAGTCACTGCCATGCAACTACACCTGTTAGCACAATTCCTACCAGGCTCCCTCAACTCTCTGGAAGACCAGTTAAGCAGAAATCTTCTGGACCCACACAAGTGGCAACTCAACAGAACTACTTTCAGCCTAATAAATTAGAAATGGGGAACCCAAAGGCAGACCTCTTTGCCTCCCATACCAACCATCAGCTCAGCAAATTCTGCACCAGGGAGCATCACTGTATGGCTTGGAAAGTGGATGCCCTGCCCTTCCCTTGGGTTAATCTATCGGTGTATGCCTTTCCTCCCCTCCCTCTCATCCCCAGGGTGCTGCTTGAAAATAAGGGAGGAAAAATCAAGGACCATTCTTATATCTCCAGACTGGCCCTGGCAGCACTGGTACCCCTTGCTACGCAGCCTGTCCCCACTATCCTCATGGCATCTTCCTCAGATTCCAAACCTCCAGACCCAGAGGGAAGAGAATTCATGCATCCCCAATTGCAGACCCTCAATTGGACAGCTCAGCGTATTCCCTAACCCCAAACCAATGTGCCAACCTCAGTAAACAGATTACGGATGTTATCCTTGAGGCCAGATGTCCTAGCACCAGAAAGTGTTATGCTGACAAATGGAAGAGGTTCTGCACCTGGATCCAGGCTCAGGGAGCCAACACGACACAGCCCTCCCTCCCTCTCATCCTGGATTACCTAGCTGACCTACTACACAGTGGCCTCTCTTTCTCTTCTATTAAAGTTCATGCCTCTGCTATTTCTGCTCTTTTTCCTATTGAGCAGCCTCTTTTCTCACACCCTTTGATCAAACAGTTCCTCAGAGGGGCTAGTAACTTGAGGCCACCCAGAAGGGCACCAACACCAGCTTGGGACCTTCACTTTGTTTTGGAAAAGCTCACCCTGCCCCCTTTAGAAACAGCTTCTTCTGCAGAGCTAACATTTCTCTCCTAGAAAATAGCATTCCTTCTGGCCATCACTTCAGCCAGAAGAGTCTCTGAGCTGCAAGCACTCATGGCTGTGGAACCCTTCATCATCTTCCATGAAGACTGTATCCCTCAGAACAAACCCGTCCTTCATGCCCAAAGTGGTTTCCAGTGTGGCTCTCAACCAATCCAGTCATTTGCCCACCTTTTTTTCCCAATCCCCAGAACAAGGGGGAAATGATTCTTCACTCTCTATATGTGCACAGACAGCTCAGAGTCTATCTAGACAGGACTAAATCCTTCAGAAAGTCTGATCAACTGCTGGTTAGCTTTGCTACAGGGGCAGAAGGCAAAGCCATCTCCAAACAAACCATTTCAAAATGGATAACACACTGCATCCATTTCTGCTACAAACAGCATGAAAAGCCTCCCCCCAAGGGGGTCAGGACACACTCCAGCAGAGCAGCTTCCACCTCTGCAGCTTTTCTCAGAGAAGTCCTTACCAGGGGCATCCTGGAGGCTGCCACCTGGACATTTGTTCAAACTTTTACCAAGCATTACCACATGCCTCTCTTCTCCAAGTACAGGGCAGGGTTTGCCTCTGCAGTCTTGCAGGGCATCCTAGCCAGCCCCTAGTTGCATTGACTGCCTCCACCCTTTTCCTCAGCTTTGGGAATCAACCCAAATGTGATAACTGCAACAGTGAAACACGAAGAACATAATACATTTGTGTACACTGACCCATAAATGTAGATGTTCGAGTGTATTCACTGTTGCAGTCCTGATTTCCCTTCCTCCTTCCCTCTTTCTTGTCTTTCTCTTTTTATTACCATTCTAAGTTGTGATTCTCCTTAACTTACAAGGGACATTTTGGTATTTATTTTCCACTGGTGGGGTTTGTTCCACCAGACTCTGGCCTCCTATTTGGGGGTTCCTGACAGGTTAGGGCAAGAAAAACTGATGTCATGGCATCGGCTGCCTTACTTTATACTACGATCTGACGTCAGTCTTCAAGAGACAGCAACTGACGCAGAAATACTAAGTCTCTGGTATTCGGACCGGCCAAAGGTTACCCTGGCAGGGATAACCCAAATGTGATGACTGCAACAGTGAATACACTCGAACATCTACATTTGTGGTAAGTGTACACAACTGTACTTTTCTCTTTGCATTTCCCTTCTCACTCGTACTGAAGGTCCTGCTCAAGATCCAGCAGGACAGACCAAAAATCTTGTTGGTGACTCCCTACAGGCTAAGGCAGCATTGGTTCCCCCTAGTACTACATCTTATCCATGGGCAATCACCACAAGTTACCCCTCAGAGTGGACCTTCTCACACAGCACAAGGGATCCCAAATCCAACCACAGTGGCAGTTACTACACCTCACCCTGTGTTTGATAGGATCCTGATCCCCTTCAGACACCTTTACAATGAGGACATGCTCACTGTCCTGCAGGAAACCGAATACAAGAAAATCTTACCTTTCAAAGTGGAAGAGATTTTCTATATGATGTCACAAAATACAGCTGGACCCGCTTGCAAGCGAAACTCCTCTAGATGTCCTTCAAGGATGCGTCTGCAGTCATTACAAATGGGTTGTCCTGTCGTCAGGCAGCCCTTCGGTCGGCCGGATTCCAAAGTCTGGATCTGACCTCGGCTGGTGTCGCACTTCACCCGACGTCATAGCTGCAGTTATTCGGGTATAAAGGCATCAGCCGACGCCATCTTCCTCAGTGTCTTTCTTGCCGCGTGGCGCCCGAAGCAGAAGCTGTTCGCAAGTGCCGGTTGGTCAGATCCAGAGATTACTACTACCGAATACTACTTCGAAGACTTCTAAAAAGCTAAGTACCCCGTTGGGGACTCTTTCTTGCCTCAGCCGATGTCAGAGAAAGTGAATAACTGTTTATCTTGTGGGAAACAAATACCTCATAAAGATTTCCACTCCTACTGTATACATTGTTTAGGCCCAGACCACGACGTAGCAGCTTGTCTAGCCTACGCTTCTTTTAACCGACGGACGCTTAGACGCCGGTCGGAGTTTGCTGAACAAATTTTCGGCTCTGATTTTGCCTACATTATGCCGTCGGATCCTCCGACTACGCAAATTTCCAAAAAACGAAAAGAAAAGGACCGACACTCGCGGTCCGCGGTCTCGGCCGAAACCGCGATTAAGCAAACCACGAGTGTCTTGGTTTCGGCCGAAACCGAGCAAGCGGTTCTTTCTCCAGCCGAAACCATGCCTTCTACCGAGGCCTCCTCTAACCTGGTAGAATCAGCTTCTGAAATCCAGCCTTCTGTTGCGGTTTCTCAGGAATCATCAGACACAATTCCCCTGGATATTTCATCCCCTGCACGTGGAGCTGCTAGGCCTCCTGCAGCCATGTCTATTAAGGCCTTTGCCAGGGCTAAAGCAGCCAAAGCTTCAAAAACTGTGCCTGCCAAACCCCCCTCACACAGGCCCAGCACTAGTTTTCATATGCTTTCTTTGGCTGAGGATTTAATTTCTTTAATTCGTGGATCCCAGCCTCATCCAGACAGGTCCCTCTCCCACCTCCAGAAAAGAGACCTAGAGCAGAGCCCCCTGAACCAGTATCCACTGATGGTTCCTCTGATGAATCAGAACATACAGACCTTCCTGAGGCTTCTTATTCTCCTTACGAAGACTCTGATGCGGAAGAGTCCATTCCTTCAGCCTCTCCACCTGAGGAATTTTTCTTTGGGGAAACCTTGCATGTTATGAGGGAACAATTTCAGTGGCAGGGCCAAGATTTCTCAGACTCCAGAATAAGGCTTAGAACCTTTCTACATTTGCCACAACATAGGCCTTTAGCTATACCTCCAGTTCTTTCTGTTGTAGATGATGCATTTAATGATGCTTGCACTGCTCCTGATTCATTACCTCCGGCTCCTGCTAAGCCCGATAGGTTCTACAGGGTCCCGGACACTCATCACCATTTATACAAGGCTCCTTCTGCAGATCCAGAGACTATCGCCCAGGGCCCTAAAGCTGTAGCTGCTACTTCTACTAAAAAAACCCTCCCCTCTGAAAGGGAATCCAGGTCCTTAGAGAGATGGGGTAAAAAAGTTTACACTTCTGCTACCTTGTCAGCTAGGGCTTTGAACTGCCAATTTCATATGATTCAATATCAAGAGTTTATGCTTGACCAGTTAACTAAAAAGCTTTCCTCTGAAGAATCTTTAGATAAAAAATATGTTCAGGAAATGGTACATAACATACAGCAGGTTAGTAACCATTCTTTAAAATGTGGCTATGATGTACTGGAGGCTTCTTTTAGATCAGCCATGACTGGCACAGGTTATCAGGAGGCATGCATGGTTGAAAGAACAGGCATTACCAGACCATGTCAAATCAAAGCTTTTGGATGCACCCATGGACAAGGTCAATTTATTTGGTTCCCCTGCTCAGCAGGTACTAAAAAAGATGGAAGAGAAGGCGAAATCTGTACAAACGGTGAAAGATTTCTTACAGGTTCAACCTCCAAGGTTTAGCAGGAACTGGCCCTCCAAGAATTGGTCCTTTCCAGACTCCTCAAAGGCTCAGAGAGGCAGGAATAGGCGTTCAAGAGGCAGAAACCAATCCAGGGGTGCCTACAGGGGACGCCAATGGCAAGGTAACAACCAGCGAGGCACGGACGCAGCCACCACCACTACAACACCTCAATCACAGTGACTTGACAGTGGCACCGCCTACCAGGGAACAACTAGAAGCACCCTTAGGCGGAAAATTAACCTTATTTTCAGAAAACTGGCATTGCATCACAAGGAAAAAATGGATTTTGCAAACTATAGACCAAGGTTACAGGTTCCATTTCCATACTCTACCAGGGAAGAGAGGAATGCCAAACCTACCACCTACTCAAAGGACAGAAGCTCTAAAACAAATATCTCAGCTATTAAGAATGAGAGCTGTGGAAAAGGTACCATCTATGGAGCAAGGAAAGGGATTTTACTCCAGACTCTTCCTGGTACCAAGAAAAGAAAACAAATGGAGACCCATTCTAGACCTGTCCGCTTTAAACGCATTCCTTATTGTTCCAAAATTCAAAATGCTGACCCTACAGCAGCTTCTTCCCATGCTGGGCAAGGAGTCTTGGCTGGTAACTCTAGATCTCAAGGAGGCATACCTGCACGTCCCCATAAGACAAATTTGCAGAAAATACCTCCGATTTCTTGCAGGATCAGAGCATTATCAATTTTCAGCATTTCCCTTTGGCTTATCTACTGCGCCCAGAGTGTTCACGAAATGCCTGGCATCAGTAATTGCTCATTGCAGACTTCAGGGAATCCAAATTTATCCCTACCTGGACGACTGCCTGATACAAGCGGACAACAAAAGCAAGCTAGCAGAAGACTTACAAAGAGTCATTTACCTGCTGCAAGCCTTGGGATATACAGTCAATATAAAAAAGTCAAGGCTGATTCCATCCCAAAGAATAACCTTTCTGGGTGCAGAGCTGGACACATCAAAACAAATGGCATTCCTAACTGCAGAAAAGAAAGAGCAACTACCTCTCTACTTCTTGGCATTAACAAAGCAGAACCACCTAACTGCAAGAAAAGTACTGCAAGCTCTAGGCTTCATGGCATCCTGCATAATTCTGGTCCCTCATGCCAGACTGCATATGAGAAAACTACAGTGGTACCTAAGGAATTTGTGGTCCCAACACAAGCACAGCCTAGAAACCAAAATCCCAATAATCCCATGCCTGAAACAAGAGTTCCTATGGTGGGCTCAGGCCTGTCAATCAAACGCAGGATTGCCCTTCTGCAAAAGCCAACCAAGCCAAACCATCACGACAGATGCCTCAGACCTCGGTTGGGGGGCACACATGCTGGGCAAGTGCATACAAGGCTTATGGACTCAAGACCAGCTGCGCCTACACATAAATCTAAAGGAAATGCTGGCAGTAAAATTGGCAATCCAGTCATTCAGACCATTTCTCCAAGAAGGTCAGTTGATGATAAGGACAGACAACACCACAGTTATGTGGTACATCAACAAACAGGGAGGCACCCATTCATATCCTCTATGCCGGCTGGCACTGGACCTATGGGATGTGGCCCTGAGCTACAACATTCAGTTACAAGCAATTTTTGTACCGGGAAAAGAAAACATTCTAGCAGACATATTAAGCAGAACAACCACAGATGCCCACGAATGGATGCTTCATCCGGACATCTTCAAAGCCATCACAAGGGAATGGGGATTACCACAAATAGACTTGTTTGCATCCCCATTCAATCACCAGCTAAAGAAATTCTGCACAAGGACGTACCACCCACTTGCTTGGAAGGTGGACTCCTATCTTTCAGTTGGAAAAACCTGACAGCATACGCATTTCCACCACTTCCTTTGATGCACAAGGTGCTTCTGAAGATCAAAGAGGACCGTCCAAGGATCATCCTGATAGCTCCAGACTGGCCAAGACAACATTGGTACCCATTGCTGAGGAGCATGTCTCGGGAACAAATATGGACACTACCCTAATCCCATTACTGTTAACACAGAACAACTACAACATCCTGCATCCAAACCTGAAAACTCTGCAGCTAACTGCCTGGAACATTACATAACAGAAAATAACCCAAATTTATCCCAAAGGGTTAAAGACATAATCCTGGAGGCTCGCAGACCTTCAACAAGAAAGAATTATGCAGCAAAATGGAAAAGATATCTCATTTGGAGTACTGCAAAGGGAGAAGATGTGACTCTGGTAAACATGGCCAACATCCTAGAGTACTTGGCAGAGCTCTTCCACACAGGCCTGTCCTATTCTTCCATCAAGATACATGCATCAGCTATTTCAGCACAATACAGCTTGGATCCTCCTGTCTTCTCTCATCCCCTGCTCAGACAGTTTCTGAGAGGAATTAAAAATGTAAAACCTCCCAGGAAACCACCATTGCCAGCATGGGACTTGAACTTTGTGCTAGAAAAATTGACACTTCCTCCTTTCGAGCCAGCAGCAACAGCAGAATTACAATACTTATCCTGGAAGACTGCTTTCCTGCTGGCAATAACTTCAGCAAGAAGGGTCTCTGAACTACAGGCATTAATGGCAGTGCAACCCTTCCTGATCTTCCATCAAGATAGTGTCCATGAGAACAAATCCTACATTTATGCCTAAGGTGGTATCCAGAGTGTCATTAAATCAGGCTATCCACCTACCTACATTCTTCCCAAACCCACAGAACAGGGGAGAAAGACTTTGCATACCTTGGATGTACACAGACAGTTACGCTACTACCTGGACAGGACTAAGTCCAATAGAAAAACTGACCAGCTTCTGGTAGCATATGCCACAGGAAAGGAAGGAAAACCAATTTCAAAACAGACAATCTCCAAATGGATAGGAAATTGCTTTAGATTTTGTTACTCCTACCATGGAAAGAAAACCCCAGAGAACATCAGGCCTCACTCCACAAGGGCTACAGCCACTACCACAGCATTCTTACGAGGAGTGGCTACCAAGGACATTATAGAGGCTGCTACTTGGACCTCCGTGCATACATTTGTCAAGCATTACAATTTACCTTTATACTCTAGATCCCCAGCAGGTTTTGCCACTGCTGTTTTGCAAGGGATCCTAGCTACACCATAATCTCTACTCTTTCCTCCTCCCCTTGTTTAGCTATGGTATTCTACCCATTTGTAATGACTGCAGATGCATCCTTGAAGGACATAGTACAGTTTTGTACCTACCATAAATGTAGATGTCCGATAGGAATGCATCTGCAGTCAGGATTACCCACCCACCTTCCCCTCCGAGGTACTCCTAGGGTATTTGCCAGCCTTCAGCTAGCTTGGGGGGGATCTATTATGGTGTATTTGTTTGTATATAGGTACATACATGCTTATTTTTTGTGTTTGCTCTCTACTATTTGGAATCATTGGCATTTATCCAAATTTAGCCTTCCAAGAGGGCACCTGGCATCTGGGGCAAGAAACACTGAGGAAGATGGCGTCGGCTGATGCCTTTATACCCGAATAACTGCAGCTATGACGTCGGGTGAAGTGCGACACCAGCCGAGGCCAGACCCAGACTTTGGAATCCAGCCGACCGAAGGGCTGCCTGACGACAGGACAACCCATTTGTAATGACTGCAGATGCATTCCTATCGGACATCTACATTTATGGTAGGTACAAAACTATACTTTCTGTCTTATGTTTGTGAACTACTGTTGGCCTGTTCTTCCATTACAGCCCACTTGTCTACTATTTCAGCTTGCCTTCCTCTGGATCCCCCGTACCATCCAGACTACCAGCTAAGTTATTTCTTAAAGGGGCCCTTCACCTGAGTCCCCCTGGAAGCCATCTCCACTCCCATAGGACCTTAAGTACGTTTTGGAAAAGCTTACACTCCCTCCATTTGAGCCAGCAGACAAAGCTACCCTAAAACTTTGTACATGGAAAACTGTACTTCTCGTGGCCTTGACCTCAGTCTCCTTCCACCCCAGAGCCCTAGGGGAAGGCAGTAACTAAACAAACTATCTCAACCTTGATTTCCAAAGCCATCACCTTCTGCTCTATATATATATATATATATATATATATATATATATATATATCATGGGAAATCCCTACAAGGTATTGGTAAAGCACACTCCACCAGGGCTATGGCCTCCTCTGGAGCCATCTTCTGGGGTTTGGATACCTCTCCCATTCTTGAAGCAGCCACTTGGTCATCAGTGCACAACTTCACCAAACACTACAAGTTAGACCATATTTCCAGAGCCAGGGCGGGTTTTGCCATGGCTATCCTTCATGGATTCCTGGAGACCACCTCTAGGACACCACCTCCTCTTTCACAGTGAGCTTTGGCACATACCCATATGTTGAATACTGCAACATGGGAATAGAAGGACATAAAAAATTGTGTAAATTCTTACCATAACCATAGATGTCCTTCTCTTCCATGTTGCAGTATTCCTTCCTTCCTCCTTCCCCTCTTGTTATGCTGCATTTCCCTTTCTGGATGGCACAGGACTGGCATTGCCCTTACTAGGACTGGTTCCGACTGGGTCGTACAGTTCTGTGAACTGGTGCGTGCAGACGTCATTTTTATTGCCCACATTCCACTATCCACATCAGACGTCCCATGCACCATACATTGACTGAAAACTTTTGTATACTGGCTGGACATTCGGGTAGCAAGAGGAGTAAACCCATATGTTGAATACTGCAACATGGAAGATAAGGACATCTATGGTTATGGTGAGATTTTACACAACTTTTCTTTATGCATTGATAACCTGGTGTATCAGTACCTCAGAAGCTGGGATACCCAAAGATTCCTAGACTCAAATGATAATTCCTTAGAACAAATGGTAAACCAACTCAGTAGAGTGTTTTAGACTCTGCCCTTGGCAGTATAGCCCCCACATGTTCCACTCCTGTAGTATGTCCATTCCTGGTTAAATTTAACCACTGTCTTCTGACCTTCACCTTTAAAGTCTTTGACACCCCCTTCAGTGAGCAATACTAAATTTTAAGTTTTCAGATAGGCAAACCTACTCAAACTCTATAACAAGATGTAATAATTTACTATCCCTATTTCCCATGCAGCCTCAGCTGCTGTTGATGCATTTGAGTTCAGCTTGTATAAAAATGTATAGCTCTGGCAGTCCCTACCAGAACCAAAAGTAATGGGAACTATAAAAACACCACCTTGCAGGTCCATTAGTGTAAAGAAGCTCTGTTAATAAAAGATAAAAGTCTACAAAGTCTGTTGTTGTTGTTTGCCTTTCGGCTTTTTCCTGGTAAGGGGTTGCCACAGCGGAACTCCGGTCTGCTAATGATTGACAGTAGATTTTTACGAAACACCGAGGTGCCAGCTCGACACCCAACCTTCAACGAAGGCACGCCTATTTATGCATGCATGTCTTTCAAACGCTACCCAACCGCGGGGAGGACATGCAGAGTCCACGCAGAAGGCACTCCCAAGCCAAGCCGAGAATCGAACGGGAGAACCTCTTGCTGTGAGGTAACAACACTACCACCATACCAAAGTCTACAAAGTCTGTAATAAACATAAATCTATTTAGATTAAAGATTGCATGAAAAGATCAGAAAAAAATTAAAAACTACCATCAGGAAGATCAAAGCAAAACATAAACTGTGAGTAGCATTTGAAGTTGAGTAATATTGATATCCTTCTTTAAAGATTACATCAAAAGGTGCAAAACAAACGTTTTACAGAAAAAAAAGTTTGCATGTAGCTTTATGCCTGCTAACACTTTTCTGAGTGAACAGAAAAGTTGCAACCTTTAAAAAAATCAGTTTTAAAAGACATCTTTTGAACACAGAAGACTAAGTGAACAGAGCAGTGTTTACTGCATTAATATTAATGGGAGGATAGGAGGTGCTTATGTCACTTTGGGTTCCAGGTCTAATTATACTAGATTAGCATAGGTAAGTAATTGTGTATTAGATATATAATAGCCACCTGGTGGTGTGTGCTTTGACTCTAGATGAATGCCACTGTTGAAGTGACACCCTTACCTAGTGCTGAAATGGGGTAAGGGGTTGTGGACGGATGGATATGTAATTGCCAAACTGCTGAATTAACAAAAGTGTTAATTTAAAAGTTTGGCAGTTACATAACTCATGTGCAATTACTTACCTACGCTAATCCAGCATAATTAGAGCTGGAACCTATAAGGCAGTCATACCACAGACTCTGGGATCTATAGACCCAGCAGCCTAACTAGACTAATCTGCTAGTATATGGAATGCATCATATTTAACTTAATAAATTATGATATCAAACACCGCATGGAGTTAGTTCCTCAGCAGTTTTTTTTTCTCTCAAGGGGCGGTTCTTATTAATTAATTAGTAAACTTCTTTGAGGTCTCAGAGGTGGTAGGTAGTACTCATTCATTCCTTCCATGCTGCCTAAGTAGATCTAGTCAAGGAATTTGACACCATCTGCCTTACTGGTATTGTAAATAAGTTAAGAAGCCTAAATGTTGACCCTTACATGGTAAAATGGGTGTAAACTGGCTAAGAGATAGAGCCCCCACATAGTTAGTGGTAAATGCCTCCTCTTGAAGTAAAAAGGTAGTGGGAATTGGCAGATTCATTCATGACCTGACCTGGTTTTCTCTTCTAGAAGCAGGTGGGACTTCATGATGGTGGATTTTGGCAAGGTGCAGATGATGATGTGAATTACTTGTTTTTTAATTTCTGTGATCCTATTCGGAGACTACTACTTCATCTATAAGCATTGGATAGTCTTTCTATTTAATTCATGCAGCTCAGTGCCTCCACGCATCTTATATCACCCATTCTGTTCATACAAATTGCTTCTTAATGGGTGGCACTGCATTAGGTTGTATTTTTATGTATTCTTCCAACAAGCTTCCTAAGCCTTAAAGTCTTCCGTGTAGCCATGCAAGATATTATTGCTGTGGTTTATGTATGTTGAACACCGAATTATTTTATCGTTATTAGCTTTTCTCGTGCTACATGACCTAAAAGATCAGGTGAGCTCACTTTAAGTGCTGCTATTTGAAATAGAAGACTGAATTCTTTTGCTGTTAGGCAGCAGTTTCAGGCCTAATGGTACCACCTTAGTGGCCAAGATGATTTCACAGTGTACTCCCATCTTTTTAAACCAAAAGCTTCAAAATTATTTTTTAACAAAGTTGTACAGCCTTCACCAGTATCGAATTTAAATTTCACATTCTTCGAACTCTCAGTATTTGCCCACGAGTATCACCAAGTGTGATGCATTTTCAGATTTCACCATCAAATCTTTTCACTTCTAAAGTACCAACCCACAGTTCTTTTTCATATGTTTGTTCAACAAAGTACATATCCTTTTGAAAACAGTAGGTTTTGCTTTTAAGAATGTTTGCAAAATGCTCTTTTCTAATTTGAAATCTGCAGGTAAGTAATAAGAACTGAGAGAGTGTGTGTTACTGGGGAAATAAAGCCCACCAGAGGGGCCTCTACATCCCTCGAGGGGGGTGTTATTTCCCCCAGTAACATACACCCTGGATGATAATATCGCACTTGGAGAATGGACTAAATGTTGAATTGTTTTGTATTTGTTTCTCTTTTCTGTTACTGTATAGTTTGTAAAAAAAAAAAAAAAAAAAAAAAAAACTTTTTTCAATTATGTCTTGAAATATAGGCAAACTTGCATTATATAAAAGTAATCACATCTAACCATATCACAAACAACCCTCTCCTCCTCCCAACAAATTCCAACACATGTGAGAGATGCAACCATATAGCCAAACTGGAGGCTAAGCTCTCTGAACTCAGTACTGGCATAACCAGTCAGGAGGAGAAGGAAACCACACTCACTACAATTCCAGTCTCACATAGACCTACCACGACAGCAAACCAAACACATAATCACACAAAAACATACTCGGCGGCTCTAAATAAATATCTGCCTAAGCAGCAGAGACCTCCAAAGCAGACACCCAAGCAACCGCTACCCCAAAACAAAACACATGCAACACATATCTCACAAAGCCAGTGTGCCAAACAGTCACAGCCCTTAAGGCTAAACAACACACCTGATACACTTGTAATAGGTGACTCTATTGTCAGGCACACTGACGTCCCGCTCACCAGGCTGAACAAGGAGAAGGTCACGGTGAGCAGCCTGTCTGGCTAGGATCCGCCACATAACACAAGCACTCAGGTCACTCCAAGGCAAGTACAAATATGACTCAGTCATTATCCATGCTGGTGTGAATGACCTGAGACGTACCTCCCTGGACTACATGAAAAGAGACATAGAGGAGCTCTCTGAGCATGAAGCCCAGGCTGGTATGACCCTGACCTTGAGTAGCATCTTACCCTCACCAAGAATGATGCCACAATATGAAGACAAGATGATCAATTTCAACAATTGGCTTAAGTATTGGTGTCATTCAAAGGGGATCCAATGCCTGTCAGCGTGGGATGATATGCACGACAAGCCACGATGCTTTGCTAGGGACGGCTTGCACCTGTCACCCCTGGGCTTTGGATATTGGCAAAGGCTCTTGCTACCCCATAGTGCCTTTTTAGGCAAGGCTCAAAAGACAAACCCACCTCCATAGGTATCACAAGGGATAAGAAACTAAGAGTAATGCTACTCAACGCTAGAAGTCTAAACCTCAAGATGCACGACTTTAAACTCTCCTTAGCATGGAGAACATCGATATCTGTGCAGTAACAGAAACCTGGTTCAGGACTCCCGAGAGCACCCCAGCACTACCAGGTTATACCTCATACCATGCTTTCGCCCCAAAACTTGGACCGAACCACAAAAGGAGGGGAGTATCGATATTCATCAAAGATACCCACACCTCCAGGTTGGTGGCAAAGCAAGCATCAGAGACTATCCATGTGCAACTAACAGTGGGTAAAACTGCCTTCCAGTTTATAGCCTGCTACAGACCACCCTCCCAAACCCAGGAACCCCACTCGGCCTTCCTGAGAACACTGGAAAATATGAAGGTTTCTCCGAACACCATTATATTGGGTGACTTCAACTACCCAAACATAGATTGGGAGCATTACTCTAGCTCCAACACCCTTGCCCAAAGGTTCCTAGAATTCATAAACTCAAATGCTATGGAACAACTTGTTACCACTCCCACAAGAGGGGAAACATACTGGACCTGATCATCACCAACATGGGGACTCTATGCTCCAGACCAGAAGTGTATCCCTCACTGGTAAGATCAAACCATAAACTGATCTCACTGGATATTCACATCCCGACCCCACCCCCTGCCCAGAAAACCACAGTGAAAAACTTCTCTAAAGCAAATTTCACACTCCTCAAAACCGAGGTGGAATCCTTCAAAGCCCCCGGGCCTGTGGAAAATACGGCCCAGACCGCAGAATCCTTTATAAATGCCTTCTATGAACATCTTCAGGAAAGCATGGATCATGCAATCCCAAATAAAACCAAGACCCAATGCTCCAAAGGCAGACGACCTGTCTGGTGGACCCCAGCCATAAACAAACTATACAATAGAAGGAGGAAGCTACTACATGATAGAGCAAAATCCCAAAAAGGGAAGGCATCTCTGATCAGTATTAGCAAAAAACTAAGGGCACTCATAAAATCGTCAAAGGCCAGCTTCGAGAGAAAAATTGCACAGGACACTAAAGATAATCACAAGGCTTTCTTTAGTTATGTTAGGAACCTGGGTGGGAATTCACAGATATGCTCAGAATTAGTCCAAAATGACAAAAAATACACTGATCCCACAGACATTGCCAACATCCTAGCTGACAGGTTCAGCGCAAACTTCTCCCCTCACCACAAGGGCAAATATCTATCCCAGCAGAGTGCTGCCCCCCCCCGACATCTCAGATGCTCATGTGGGAGCCGCCCTCTCCAATGCAAAAAACACAGCATCAGTGGGACCAGACGGTGTCCCAGGCTGCGTCCTACATGAACTCCAAGAAGAGCTAAACCCAAACATAAAACTACTGTTCAATCTCAGCCTTACTACAGGATGTGTACCCAAAGAGTGGCGTACAGCAACAGTGGTCCCTCTCCACAAAGGTGGTGCCTCAACGGACCCTGGAAACTATCGCCCCATAAGCCTGACTAGCTTGGTCTGCAAAGCTATGGAAAGGATCATTATGGACCTCATAAATAAAGATATTGGGGACCTACAGACACTGGATCCTACCCAGTTTGGCTTTAAGGGCAGATCCTGCCTCTTAAACCTGGTTGACTTATTTGAAACAGTCACCAAGGCCATTGACGAAGGGAAGGTGGTCCACACAGCCTATCTGGACCTCACAAAAGCCTTCGATACAATACCCCACTCGGGCATTATAGATAAGCTCACCAGCTTAAATATAAACCCCTATGTCACTAGATGGGTTGCAAACTGGCTCAAGGACAGAACCCACATGGTTAGAATTGCTGGAGCCATGTCAGACTCCAAACCAGTTACAAGTGGCGTCCCACAAGGCTCAGTCCTGGGACCTCTCTTGTTTGGTATATATTTCTCGGAGGTACAGGCCAACACGGAAGGACTGTGGCTGACCAAGTTCGCAATGACTGCAAACTGGGTGCCATAATCGACTCTCCAGCCGACACAAGCATCCTCCAAAAGGGCCTCATAGAAACAGACAACTGGTGCCAGAGCCATGGCCTCAAGCTAAACGCCAAAAAGTGTATAGTCATCCCCTTTGGCAAAAACAAAGTGCCCACAAATTACCACATAGGTGATAATCCATTAAGTACAGAAGAAGTCATTAGGGACCTGGGGACCCAAGTTGATAGCATTCTCTCATTTGACAACCACGTGGCCAAAGTGGTTAGAAAAACATTTTATATAGCCCACCTAATCATGAAGGGATTCACATCTAGATTAGGGGAGGTCATCGTGCCTCTTTACTCATCCCTCATCAGGCCCATAATCGAGTGCAATGCCCCTTTTGGGATGTACCTTACCAAACACCTGCAGCAACTGGAAAGACCCCAAAAGTACCTCACCAAGAGGATCAAAGGGCTCAAACAGATGCCATATGCTGCCCGGTTAAAGAAACTCCAGCTCTACTCAGTGGCATACTGACTGCTCAGAGGTGACCTGTGCCTGACGTATAAGGCCATGTCCAACCCGGAATTAAGGGACATGCTGCACCTCAAAAAATCCAAATCCCATTGAGCTACACGCTCGAGAGACTTGAACCTCAGCACTGAAATAAATAGGACATGCTGGAGGGACAGATTCATAACCCAGAGGCTCCCTTCACTATGGAATAAAATCCCAGTCCAGGTTAGGCAGAGTCCCTCATTGACTCTATTCAAGAGGAATCTTGATGAGTGGATGGGAGATCATAGGTTTACCCCAGGTATCACTTCTGTGTCACTGTTAGACAGAGGCACAGTATTCTAACCTCGAAAAAGGGCATAGCAAAATTAATTTAAAATGGGTGGCGAAAGCCAAACATACTCTGGCTAGGCTTATAAATGCCCTAGGGCAGATAGCCTAGTATGAACCTATATATTGTTCCGTACAGTATAATCAAACCAACAATAAATTGTTCAATTCCTGTCTTCTCTTAAACCTCATTCCTCTTCCAAAACATTTTTCTGCACATATTCCCAAAATCTCAATTTTTTCCTGTGTAATTTACTCCCAGCTTTTTCTAAAGATCCCACTTAATGCTCCTTTATATCTGTTACGCTGTTTACTACTTCAAATATATTTTGTTTAGACTTAGAGTTCTATTTTTTAGTAAGTACTTTTTTTGGCAGACACCAGAATTGACCTTAGCAAGACCTTTCTTGTCTAGGCAATTCAGATCCTGTATCCCGGCTCAAACAATGAATTATTTCTTTAGTTACACTCATTTACTTGCCCAGTATTTATGACAGATTACTATGTAGTGTATTTTTAAAGTCTGCCATCTCATTACACTCCTGAGAATGTATGTTTCCAGGTACCTCTTTCTTCCCCATTACACTTCCAACATATGTCATCTACCTGAGGAAGCATTTTTGGAGTCTGCTTGAGGTATAAAAGTACCTATGCAATCACTTGCAGACAAAAATTCTAAATCTTCTAGATTTTGTCACATATTTGGGAGCCATACATATGTCATCCCATTGTTTCTTTGTGAATTGCTTGCATAATCGCTTTCCAATCTCCTCCAGTTGATTGTTGTATTTATTAATCTGTATTTTATATGGCTTACTATTTTTAACAGCTTATTTTCTAAATTTCATCTAAAAACTCAAAAAGTGTGGGTCGTTCGTTTAGAATTCCCCTATCCCTTTCTGTTTGCCATCCCTGTCAAGGATTGATATCAAGCGATGTTCATCATGTTTCACTGTTACAGTCATTACAGTTGGGTTATCCTGCTGGCAGGCTATCCGCAGTCGGCCTGAATTCCAAAGTCCTGGTCCGGCGTCGGTTGCTGTCGCCTCCTCCCTGACGTCAGTGCACCAGGGGTATAAAAGATGCAGCCAACGCCATTTTCTTCAGTCTTTCTTGCCATGTGGTGCCCGATGCAAAAGCAGTTCGCAAGTGCTGGTCGGCCGACTCCTGAGATTTTCAAGTTCGAATTTCAGATCCGAAGTCTTCATTAAAGCTAAGTACCCCATTGGGGAAACATTTTTCTCGCTCCAGACCGATGTCAGAAAAAGTTAATGACTGTGTATCTTGTGGGAAGCAAATACCTCATAAGGATTTTCATTCTTACTGTATTCCTTGCCTAAGCCCTGACCATGACATTGTTAGTTGTCGGTTTTGTGCTAGATTTAACCAACGCACTATTAAGCGCCGGTACGATTTTGTATTTCATTATTTTGGCAGAAGATTTAATTATATAATGCCAGCTGAACAGCCGACTACCGGAATTTATAAAAAACGCAAAGAGAAAGAAAAGGACAAGCATCCGAGGTCCAAAACTGACGACGAGGCTTCGGCTAGGCCAGTTGCCTGTTCTCAGTGAGGCGCTTTCGCAGCCCTTGTCGCCCACTACCTCAGAGCCACAGGCCGCTTCTGACTCCCACGTTGAGCCGACTAGGCTGCTGGAAACTCAAGGTATTGGACCCTCTGAAACTATTCCCTCAGATGGGTCCGGAGCCGCTGAGCAGGCATCTGCTTCTGAGGGTGTTTTCAGGCCTACACAGTTAT
Organism: Protopterus annectens; assembly: GCF_019279795.1. Taxonomy (NCBI): domain Eukaryota; kingdom Metazoa; phylum Chordata; order Ceratodontiformes; family Protopteridae; genus Protopterus; species Protopterus annectens. Next base: position 594,239,614 of record NC_056725.1, on the reverse strand, counting down.
ATGTAAAAACGACTTTGGCTTCAAAGGCAAAGACTAAAGCACCTCTAAAGACAAAGAAACAAGTACAACATTCCCCTGGACAGGCCTCCACGCCTAAAAAACAGATGCTTAAAATGGCCGAAGACCTAATTACTTTGATCAGGGGTTCCCATCCCCCTCCAGATAAGAGACCTAGGCAAGAGACAGAATATGAATCTTCAGGTCAGGTTTCCATTTTCTATGATTCCTCTTCAGAACAGGGATACTCTCTTCCTTCTTATGAGGATTCTGATGCTGAAGAATCTATCCCTTCAGCCTCTCCTCCTGAAGATTATTCTTTTGGGGAGACCCTGCATACTATGAGGGAGCATTTTCATTGGGAGAGCCAAGATTACTCAGAATCTAAGAAAAGGCTCAGAGATTTTCTTTTACTACATCAGCACAGGCCCCTTGCTATTCCTCCTGTTTTAGACATTGTAGATAATGTATTTAGAGTCCAGTCTCACTCCTGACTCTTTACCACCAGCTCCTGTTAAGCCAGACAGATACTACAGGGTTCCTGATTCACATAAATTTCTTTATAAAAACCCTGCTGCTGACCCGGAAACTATATCTCAGGGTCCCAAAGGGGTCAAGGCGCCAATGCAAAAAACCCTATCCCCTCTGATAGGGATTCATGGGCCTGGACAGATGGGGGAAAAAGATTTACACTTCTGCTACCTTGGCGATAAGGGCCTTAAATTGTCAGTTTCATATGCTTAAATATCAGCAATATCTTATGTCACTACTAAAACAGAAAATGTTGACATTCTGAATGTGTAGAAAACAAAGAAATGCAGGATTTATTGCATGCAGCTGAACAAGTGGGAAAGCATACTTTGCAATGTGGTTTTGATTTCTGGAGGCCTCCTGCAGGGCCGCTGTTACGGGTTCTGTCATTAGGAGGCATGCTTGGTTAAAGGAACAGAATCTGCCTGCTCCGTTACATCATGATACCTTGTTTGGTGATAAAGCAGAAGAGGTGTTGAAGAAAATGGAGGACAAAGCTAAATCTATGCAAACAGTCAAGGATTTCTTACAGGTACAACCTCCCAGATTTAGCAGGAACTGGCCTGCAAAAAATTGGTCCTTTCCAGTGTCAGACAGGCCACAAAGGGGCAGATCCCAGCCCCAGGGCTCATACAGGTCTAAACAATGGGGTGCTTCTACCTCCAAAAGCGGAGAAGATAAATCACAGCCATACAGGAAACAGTCTCAATGACTTTCCCCTACCAGCACCAAGCACTTATCTTCTGGCAGCCCCTTTAGGGGGAAAACTAGCACTTTTTTCACAAAATTGGCACATGATCACCCAGGACGAATGGGTCCTGAATATAGTTTCTCAAGGCTACAGGTTCCATTTTCACACCCTGCCAAGGGCAAACGAAATGTCAGATCTGCCACACAATCAATAGGCAGAGGCTCAAAAACAAGTTTCAGCCCTCATGGACATGAGGGCCATTCAGCGAGTGCCACAGCAGAGCAGGGACTAGGATTTTACTCAAGACTCTTCTTGGTGCCCAGAAAGGACAATGCATGGAGACCAATGCTGGACCTGTCTATTCTAAACACATTTCTGGATATTCCGAAATTCAAAATGTTGACTGTGCAGCAGCTTCTGCCCATGCTCCTCAAGAAGGCATGGCTTGTGACTTTAGACCTAAAAGAGACATACCTGCATGTCCCAGTCCGACATTCATGCAGAAGATACCTCAGATTTATAGCTGGCTCAATGCACTACCAATTCTTTGCACTGCCCTTTGGCTTATCTACTGCGCCCAGAGTCTTCACAAAATGCCTGGCACCGGTAATTGCATTTTTCAGACAAAGAGGAATACAAATTTATCCTTACTTGGACGATTGCCTTATTCAAGCAGAGAACAAGGACATTTTACTACAGCATCTGACGTTTGTAAAAAGATTACTAACATGCCTAGGGTACACAGTAAACGAAAAGAAATCAAAACTAGTACCCTCACAAGAGATAATATTCCTGGGTGCAAGTTGAAATACAACTGCCCAGATGGCTTATCTCATGCCAGACAAAGACAAATGACTACTTATTTCAAAATGTTGGCAACAAAGACCCAGTTATCTGCAAGAAAAATTCTGCAGGCTTTGGGCTTCATGGCATCCTGCATTCTGCTAATTCCATATGCAAGACTGCATATGAGGAAACTACAATGGTATCTAAAAAGTGTTTGGGCTCAACATTGCCACAGCCTGGAAACAATAATTACCCTCATTCCCTGCCTGCAACAGGAGTTTCGATGGTGGGCAGAAGCCTGTCACCACAACAAGGGACAGCCTTTCACTTTACCCACAGCCAGGCAGACATTAACAACAGATGCATCAGATGATGCTTGCGGGGCCCATATGGCAGGAAGATGTATTCAGGGCACATGGTCCGCAAGCCAAATGCATCAACATATCAATCAAAAAGAGATGCTAGCTGTTCAAAATGCCCTGACCGCCTTCAAGGATCTACTTCATCCAGGACAACTATTGATAAAGACGGACAATACTACAGTCATGTAGTACATAAGCAGGGAGGCACACATTCCTACCCCCTCTGCATACTAAACATGACTTTGTGGGACACAGCATTGACTTACCAAGTACATCTGCAAGCACAATACCCGCCAGGAAGGATAAAGTCTCTGGCAGACTAACTAAGCAGAAACCTAATGGATCCCCAAGAGTGGAAATTGGATCCACAAGTCTTCAGCATGACAACAAGGAACTGGGAATGCCCGGACATAGACCCCTATTTGCCTCGCCTCACAACTGCCAACTACAGAAATTCTGCACAAGGACTTATCACAAGCTAGCATGGGAAGTGGATGCTCTATCTTTCAGCTGGAAAAACTTAACAGTATATGCCTTTCCCCCACTGCCTCTCCTCCCCAAGGTACTTCTAAAGGTCAGACAAGAGAAGCCAAAAATGATACTGATTGCCCCAGACTGGCCCCGCCAGCACTGGTACCCAATCCTAAAGAGCTTGTCTCAATGCCCAGCCTGGACATTGCCTCATATTCCTCACTTATTGACCCAACAAAACAGTCAGATCCTGCACAGCCATCTCAGGACCTTAAACCTGGCAGCATGGCGGATAATGTAACCATTCAAAACACGCCTCTGTCTAAAGCAGTAATGGATGTTATTTTGGAGGCTAGGAGGCCTAGGACCAGAAAATCTTATGCAGAAAAGTGGAAGAGATTCTGTGCTTGGAACCAGGCACAAGGAATTGACATGATTGTACCAAATATTCCTCAGATTTTACAATACTTAACTGAGATGCTGGACAAAGGCCTATCCTTTTCCTCAATTAAGATTCATGCCTCTGCCATTTCAGCTCACTACAATACAGAACCACCTCTATTTTCTCATCCATTACTAAGGCAGTACCTCAGAGGGGCAAAAAACATAAGACCTCCAAGGAGAACGCCAATACCTGCATGGGACCTAAATTATGTCTTGGAAAAACTCACACTGCCTCCTTTTGAGCCAGCCTCTACAGCTGATATAAAATTCTTATCTTGGAAAATAGCTCTGCTCCTAGCAATAACCTCTGCAAGACGAGTCTCAGAGTTACAGGCACTCATGGCTGTGGAACCCTTTATCATTTTCCATCAGGACAGGGTTTCTCTGAGGACAAACCCGACCTTTATGCCTAAGGTAGTGTCCAGTGTGGCCCTGAATCAAACAATTCATTTGCCTACCTTTTATCCAAACCCACAGAATAAGGGTGAGAGACTTCTGCATTCTTTGGACATTCACAGGCAGCTGTGCTTCTACTTGGACAGAACCAAAGCTTTCAGACAGACTGAGCAACTTCTAGTGGCATATGCCGCAGGATCACAAGGAAAGGCTATCTCAAAGCAGACTATTTCAAAATCGATAGGCAATTGCATTCATTTCTGCTATTCACAGCATGGCAAATCAGTGCCTAAGGGCATTAGGCCACATTTAACCAGAGCAGCAGCCACTTCAGTAGCCTTCCTCAGAGGAGTACCAACCAAAGACCTCTTAGAGGCTTAAACTTGGAGTTCAGTGCATACTTTTACAAAGCACTATCACTTACCGCTCTACTTTAAATCTAGAGCAGGCTTTACCACTGCAGTTCTGCAGGGCCTCCTAGCCTCTCCTAATCCTATTTAGCCCCAGCCGCCCAACCTTAGCTTTGGAATTTTACCCAATTGTAATGACTGCAACAGTGAAACATGATGAACATAGTACAGTTATGTACCTACCATAAATGTAGATGTTCGAGTGTATTCACTGTTGCAGTCCAGGTTACCCACCCACCATCCCCCTTTCCTTTGCTGGGCCTTATCTGTGCTTCTCTATTCTGTACAACCTATGTGGTGTATTTGCTTATAGATGAAGGTAGAGTTTTACTTTACTGCATGCATATTTATTGGCATCAATTAGCATACCCTTTTGGGGGCACCTGGCATCTGGGGCAAGAAAAACTGAAGAAAATGGCGTTGGCTGCATCTTTTATACCCCTGGAGCACTGACGTCAGGGAGGTGACAGCAACCGACGCCGGACCAGGACTTTGGAATTCAGGCCGACTGTGGGTAGCCTGCCAGCAGGATAACCCAGTTGTGATGACTGCAACAGTGAATACACTCCCAATATCTACATTTATGGTAGGTACACAACTGTACTTTTAGGCAGTCTTTAGCCTGCAGTCCAAATGTCTTCTTGGTCTCTTCCTATTTTATCACCTTTTCCTCTCTAATTATTTATTCCCACAACATTGGTCCCTTTACCTGCTTTCTCCAGTAAATTCTAGCTCCCATTTGTCTGTTCTCTGTACCCTTAATTGCAGTCATCCTATTGGCAGGATCTCCTTTCCCCATTCCCATGTTTGCTTAGTTCGTAGTATACTTTCTGCTACTTTGAGTAAAATATTCTGTATGACTGATTTTATTAAGACCTGCAAACAAAATCCGATCTTTTCCTTATTTCTTGAATTACCTCCCTGCTTCATTGTCATCCCTTTCCACTTTGAATTATAGTTTTCTGCTTGCATTATGTATAAGAACCTTAACTGTGCAACTCTAAATTATCCCTTCAAATCAGGGAATCCTAAACCTCATTGTTCTGCTGGAAGGATCATTTTATCTCATTTGACTCTTACCCTCTTCCCCTTCCAGATAAAGTCCTTCAACTCTTTATTAATTACTATCCACAACTTCTTTTCTAGTTGATGAAAATATACCTGACCTCTATATAAAATAAAAGGATTTAAAAACATTTTCCTGTTTGTATTTTGCTATCCATATCCATAGGCAAGAGCTTCCAGTTTCTCATTTTTTTTAACGTCTGTTATTAAGTCTATTCCCGTATATCCTTAGCTGTTATAACGGAATCCCTATTAGTCCTTAAATACTTCATTGTATCATGTCTCCATAATTATGGGTACTGCTGAACCAGTTCATGTGTGGGTATATTGTTCACAGCTATAGTCTTTCTTTTGTCTTCATTATTTTATATCCCCCAAAAAACTGAAGCCCCTCAGAATGTTCAACAACACTGAGATGTCCTTTTTCTGTTTGTATCATCTGGAAATAATGCCAACATTTCTTGATTACCATATCAATTATATCCTTGAATTTCTGAGTCCCTTATTTTTTTTACCAGTGGTTCTAAATATAACCCAAATAACAAAGGGGAAAGAGGACACCCCTACCTGATGTTCTTCGTGTTTCACTGTTGCAGTCATTACACTTGGGTTATTCTGCTGGCAGGCTACCCTCAGTCGGCCTGAATTCCAAAGTCTAGGTCCGGCGTCGGTTGCTGTCGCCTCTTCTCTGACGTCAGTGCTCCAGGGATATAAAAGATGCAGCCGACTCCATTTTCTTCAGTCTTTCTTGCCGTGCGGTGCCCGAAGCATAAGCAGTTCGCAAGTGCCAGTCGGCCAACTCCTGAGATTTTCGTGTTCGAATTTCAGATCCGAAGTCTTCATTAAAAGCTAAGTACCCCATTGGGGAAACTTTTTTCTTGCTCCAGACCGATGTCAGAAAAAGTTAATAATAGTATTTCTTGTGGGAAGCAAATACCTCATAAGGTCTTTCATTCTTACTGTATTCCTTGCCTAGGCCCTGACCACAACGTTGCTAGTTGTCGGTTTTGTGCTAGATTTAACCAACGCACTATTAAGCGTCGGTACGATTTTGCATTACACTATTTTGGCAGAAGATTTAATTATACAATGTCATCGCATAGCCATCTGACTACCGGAATTCACAAGAAACGCAAAGAAAAGGACAGGCCATCCGAGGTCCAAAACCGACGACGAGGCTTCTTCTAAGCCAGTCGCCGGTTCTCAGTGAGGTGCCTTCGCAGCCCCTGACACCCGCTACTTTAGACCCGCAGGCCGTTACCGACTCCCACGTGTAGTCGACTAGGCCGCTGGAAGCTCAAGGTATTGGACCTTCGGAGACTATTCCCTCAGATGGGTCCGGAGCCGTTGAGCAGGCATCGGCTTCTGAGGGTGTTCTCAGACCTACTCAATTGTACATTAAAACGACTTCAGCTTCAAAGGCAAAGACTGAAGCACCTTTAAAGACAAAGAAACAAGTACAACAACCTCATGGACAGGCCTCCATGCCCAAAAAACAGATGCTCAAAATGGCCGAAGACTTAATTACTTTGATCAGGGGTTCCCATCCCCCACCTGATAAAAGGCCTAGGCAAGAGACAGAATATGAATCTTCAGATCAGGTTTCCAATTCATCTGATTCCTCTTCTGATCAGGAATACTCTCTTCCTCTCTATGCGGATTCTGATGCTGAAGAATCTATCCCTTCAGCCTCTCCTCCTGAGGATTACTCTTTTGGGGAAACCTTGCATGCCATGAGGGAGCATTTTCACTGGGAGAGCCAAGATTTTTCAGAATCTAAGAAAAGGCTCAGAGACTGCCTTTTACTATCACAATACAGGCCCCTAGCTATTCCACCTGTGTTAGACATTGTAGATGATGTATTTTCAGAGTCCAGTCTGACCCATGACTCCTTACCTCCAGCTCCTTTTAAGCCGGACAGGTACTACAAGGTTCCTGACTCTCATAAATTCCATTTCAAAAACCCTGCTGCTGACCCAGAAACAATCTCTCAGGGTCCCAAAGGGGTCAAGGCGTCTGCTGCTAAAAAAAACCCTACCCCCTCAGACAGGGATTCTAGGGCAGTGGACAGATGGGGAAAATAGATTTACACTTCTGCTACCTTGGCTATAAGGGCTTTAAATTGTCAGTTTCATATGCTCAAATATCAGCAATATATTATATCACTGCTTAAACAGAAAATGTTGATAAATTCTGAATGTGCAGAAAACAAATAAATGCAGGATTTATTGCATGCAGCTGAACAAGTTGGAAAGCATACTTTGCAATGTGGTTTTGATTCTTTGGAGGCCTCCTGCAGGGTTCTGTCATCAGGAGGCATGCTTGGTTAAAGGAACAAAATCTGCCTGATCATGTCAAAGCAAAATTATTAGATGCTCCATTACAACATGAGACCTTGTTTAGTGTTAAAGTAGAAGAGGTGTTAAAGAAAATGGAGGACAAAGCTAAATCTATGCAAACGGTTAAGGATTTCTTACAGGTACAGCCTCCTAGATTTAGCAGACACTGGCCTACAACGAATTGGTCCTTTCCAGTGTCAGACAGACCACAAAGGGGCAGATACAGATGCCCAAGAGGCAGATCCCAGCCCCAAGGTTCGTACAGGTCTAAACAATGGGGTGCTTCTACCTCCAAAAGTGGAGAAGACAAATCACAGCCATACAGGAAACAGTGCCAATGACTTCCACCTGCCTGCACCAAGCACTTATCTTCTGGCAGCACCTTTAGAGGGAAAACTAGCACTTTTTTCTCAAAATTGGCACATAATAACCCAGGACAAATGGGTCCTAGACATAGTGTCACAAGGCTACAAGTTTCACTTCCATAGTGTCACAAGGCTACAAGTTTCACTTCCATACCCTGCCCAAGGACAAACGGTTGGCCAGACCTGCCAAAACATCAATGGGCAGAGGGGCAGAGGCACAAAAGCAAGTCTCATCCCTCATGAACATGAGTGCCATTCAACAAGTACCAGAGCAAGAGCAGGGACAAGGATTTTATTCAAGACTTTTCTTGGTCCCAAGAAAGGACAAGACCTGGAGACCAATACTGGACTTATCTATTCTAAACACATTTCTGGATATACCAAAATTCAAAATGTTGACTCTGCAGCAACTTCTGCCCATGCCGGGCAAGAAGGCTTGGCTTGTGACTTTAGACTAAAAGAGGCATACCTGCATGTCCCAGTCAGACCAGCATGCAGAAGATACCTCAGATTCAAAGCTGGCTCAATGCACTACCATATCTCTGCACTGCTCTTTGGCTTATCTACTGCGCCCAGGGTCTTCACATAGTGCCTGGCACCAGTAATTGCATTCTGCAGACAAAGAGGAATACAAATATATCCTTACTTGGACGACTGCCTAATTCAAGCAGAGAACAAGGACATTCTACTACAGCATCTGGCATTTGTAAATAGAGTTCTAACAGGCCTAGGGTACACAGTCAACGAAAAGAAATTAAAACTAGTACCCTCTCAAGAGATAATATTCCTGGGTGCAAGCTTAAATGTAACTGCCCAGATGGCTTATCTCACGCCAGACAAACAAAGACAACTGACTACCTATTTCAGCCTTTTGGCAACAAAGGCCCAGTTATCTGCAAGAAAAATTTTGCAGGCTTTGGGTTTCATGGCATCCTGCATTCTACTAATTCCATATGCGAGACTGCATATGAGGAAACTTCAATGGTACCTAAAAAGTGTTTGGACTCAACATTGCCACAGCCTGGAAACAATAATTACCCTCACACAAACAAGGTAATGGTCAGTAGTACGTAGTCTCTGGACACTATTTCCAAAAATATTCGCCACAAACACATCCAAAGAGCTACTCAACGGCTGCATATAAAAAAGTAAATTTATTGTTGAGCGCTTTTGTGGTATTGAAACACCACTTCTTCAGACCTAATAAAAACTAAACTGCACTATACTTAAATACCACTCAATCATTGACACGCCCAAACCTTTTCACATGTCATCATTCAACTATATGCTAGTTAAACTCACACTACCTAAAAGCAGAGTTGTACTCGGTAAGCATATGCATATTGACAATAAAATAAACACAAAATAAAAATAAAAACACATCATAATAAATACATATCCGATGTGCAACATCTTTAAGAACATACAAAAAATGTAAAAAAGTCATTGTACTAACTTCATTAATGTGCACTGCAGAAAAAGACAAATGTATTAAGGCAGAACTCCCTGTATAAGCAATGCTGACAAACCTGCTAAAAAATGCAACATTATATTCATAACAAAATGTTATTTTCCTAAACAATATATAGTCATATACAAGAGTTCAAAACAGCATGTTTACCTATGTAGCGGTCTGGACTTCAATATGGGTTTGAGGGGTACCTTTTCATTCAGCCCCCTCCCCTTGTCTGCTCGAAGCCTCAATATCCACCTGCTCTCTGTTGTCTCGGTCAAATTCACTACATCACCACACACCATTTCTATTACCTGAAACCTAAAACTGTGACTGGCATCAGTCTTGTCAACATGCCTTGCCACTGCATTAGTGTTGTCTTTGTTTCTAATTTTCAATAAATGCTCTCTGATTCTGTATCTCAGCTTTCTATTGGTTTTACCCACATAGTAAGCGGAGCATCTGTTGCATACGGCCAAATAAACAATGTTGATACTGTTGCAGTTTGCCTTTACCTTGAAAGAAAAGTCTCTCCTAAGGTCAGGGTGTGAAAACACATTGCTTGTGTCAATATATTGACACTGATTACAGTTCAAACATGGGACTGTCCCCAACTTATCATGACTCTTGAACTCTCGTTTATCCTTAGAATAGCACAACATCTGTTTCAAAGATTTCTTATTTTTGTATAGAAACGATGGTCTATCACCAACTATGGGTCCTATCTGAGGATCCTGTGTGAGTATTGGCCAATATTTCCGAATTACATCAGTGACTACTCTGACATCACTGGAATATTCAACTGGCACTCTCACGTATATTATAAGACCATGCATCAAATGTTATCAGATCATAATGTGTACAGTGAGATTAGTTTCACTGAAGTAAGGAAATTGGTCACCAAAGTAGAACATCTTTTTTGTGATATGATAGAATATATTATTGATTTAGATCTATATGATTATTTAAAGTAGAGAAACCTATGGTACCGGTGATAAATGGTTTACCTAAGGTTCACAAGAATGCAGCTCACCCCACCCCCTGTTGAGGCCCATTGTCTCTTGGAGAAATTGGATTACTGAGCCCAGCTCTGTTTATGTGGAGAAGAAGTTTAGACCAGTGGTCAATAAAAATCTGAACATTCTCAGGGATTCCAAACAGTTTGTGGAAGATCTATTTAGATTCAACAAGACTGTTCTATTGTTGCAGGGTACAGTGATTTTTGTCACTTTAGACGTAAAGTCTTTGTTTACATGCATCCCTAATGGACAGGGTGTTGAAATAATGAGAGATTTACTTGTTGATCGGACCTAGGATGGGAGACAAATTGACCTACTTACCCAGCTGATGTTGATTATTTTGGATAATAATGCATTGAAGTTCCAACATAAGCTATACTTGCAAAAAGACGGCGTAGCTATGGGCACGTCTTGTGCCCATAGCTACGCCAACTTAGTAATGGCTAGTTGGGAGAATCAGTTTGTATTATTGAATAGTATGTGGAGTCAGATTATCGTTTACAAACGCTTTGTAGATGACCTCTTCATCTTATGGAATGGTGATATAACAGGATTGAACAATTTTTGTGAATATATCAACAGTACCACAAGCTTCCTTGAACTTGAGGTCAGTTTTTCATATGAAGAAATGAACTTCCTTGATGTATGTGTATATTGGGATGATAAAGGGACACTTTCTACCAAGATGCATAGGAAAGAATGTCATAGGAATCATCTATTGCATAGGACTAGTATGCATCCCCACCATGTTTTTAGCAATGTGGTTAAGGGACAGGCATTAAGAACTTCAAGGTTGACTACAGAGGAAGGGAGATTTAATACTGAGATGGAGGTATTAGAAGAGGGGTTTGTTAATAGGGGATATAACAAAGCAGAAGTTTCTGATGTAGTTTCTAACATCGGGGAGCTTAGGAGTGATAGAGGGAAACCTTATTTATCTGAGAGGGAGGTAATCAACAATGCTGAGCATGTGAAAGGTGGAAAATTCAAGAAGAGGCATGTGAGAGTGCCAATTGAATATTCCAGTGATGTCACTGATGTCATTCGGAAATATTGGCCAATACTCACATAGGATCCGCAGATAGGACCCATAGTTGGTGATAGACCATCGTTTCTATACAAAAATAAGAAATCTTTGAAACAGATGTTGTGTTATTCTAAGGATAAACGAGAGTTCAAGATTCATGATAAGTTGGGGACGGTCCCATATTTGAACTGTAATCAGTGTCAATATATCGACACAAGCAATGTGTTTTCACACCCTGACCTTAGGAGAGACTTCTCTTTCAAGATAAAGGCAAACTGCAATAGTGTCAAAATTGTTTATGTGGCCGTATGCAACAGATGCTCCGCTTACTATGTGGGTAAAACCAATAGAAAGCTGAGATATAGAATCAGAGAGTATTTATTGAAAATTAGAAACAAAGACAACACTAATGCAGTGGCAAGGCATGTTGACAAGACTGATGCCAGTCACAGTTTTAGGTTTCAGGTAATAGAAATGGTGTATGGTAATGAATGAGGTGGTGATATAGTGAATTTGACTGAGGCAACAGAGAGCAGGTGGATATTGAGGCTTCGAGCAGACAAGGGGAGGGGGCTGAATGAAAAGGTACTCCTCAAACCCATATTGAAGTCCAGACCACTACATAGGTAAACATGCTGTTTTGAACCCTTGTATATGACTATATATTGTTTAGGAAAATAACATTCTGTTATGAATATAATGTTGCATTTTTTAGCAGGTTTGTCAGCATTGCTTATACAGGGAGTTCTGCCTTGATACATTTGTATTTTTCTGCAGTGCACATTAATGAAGTTAGTACAATGCGTTTTTTACATTTTTTGTATGTTCTTAAAGATGTTGCACATCGGATATGTATTTATTATAGGTGCATAGGTTCATAGGTTTATACTAGGCTATCTGCCATAAGGCATTTATAAGCCTAGCCCAAAGTTTTGTGGCTTACGCCACCCCTTATGTTAAAAAATACTGTGCCCATTAGTTTGTTGTGCCTCTGTCCAGCAGTGACACAGAGATGATTCCCGGGGTAAACCTACGATCTCCCATCCACCGGTCAAGATTTCTCTTGAACAGAGCCAGCGAGGTGCTCTGCCTCACATGGACCGGGATTTTATTCCACAGCATAGGGAGTCTCTGGGTGACAAATCTATCCCTCCAGCATGTCCTATTTATATCCCTGCTAAGGTTTAAGTCGCTTGCTCTAGTGGATCTGGTAGATTTGGATTTTTTGAGGTGGAGCATGTCCATTAATTCCGGGTTGGACATGGCCTTGTATGTCAGGCACAGGTCACCTCTGAGCAGGCGGTATGCGACTGAATAGAGCTGGAGTTTCTTCAGTCTGGCAGCATATGACAGATTTTGGAGTCCCTTTATCCTTTTAGTGAGGAACTTTTGGGGTCTCTCCAATTGCTGCAGGTGTCGGGTGAGATACATCCCGAATGGGGCATTGTACTCGATCATTGGTCTGATAAGTGAAGAGTTCAGGGGAACAATGACCTCACTTGATCTGGATGTGAATCCCTTCATGATCAGGTGGGCAATGTAGAAGGTCTTTCTAACCACTTTAGCAATGTGAGTGTCAAAAGAAAGGCCACTGTCAACCTGGGTCCCCAGGTCCCTGATAACCTCTTCTGTGCTTAATGGATTGCCACCTATATGGTAGCTTGGGGTTACCTTGTTTTTCCCAAAGGGTATGACTATACTTTTTTGGCATTTAACTTCAGGCCATGGCTCTGGCACCAGCTATCTGTTTCCGTGAGACCCCTCTGAAGGATATCTGTGTCCGATGTACTTTCCACTATGGCGCCCAGTTTGCAGTCATCTGCAAACTTTGTCAGCCATAGTCCTCCTATGTTTGCCTGTACTTCTGAGAAGTAGTTGCTGAACAACAGGGGGCCAAGGACTGAGCCCTGTGGGACACCACTTGTGACCGGCTTGGAGTCTGACATGGCACCAGCAACTCTAACCCTGTGGGTTCTGTCCTTTAGCCAGTTTGCAACCCATCTTGTGACATATGGGTTTACATTTAAGCTGGTAAGTTTCTCTATAATACCCGAGTGGGGTATTGTGTCGAAAGCTTTGCAAGGTCAAGGTAGGCTGTATGGACTGCCTTTCCCTCATCAATGGCCTTGGTGACTGTTTCGAAGAAGTCGACCAAGTTCAAAAGGCATGATCTGCCCTTGACAAAGCCAAACTGGGTCGGGTCCAATGTCTGCAAGTCCCCTATGTCTTTGTTTGAGTTCCATTATGATCCTCTCCATAGCTTTGCAGACCAGGCTTGTTAAGCTTATGGGGCGGTAATTACCAGGGTCCGTAGAGGCACCGCCTTTGTGGAGTGGGACCACAGTTGCCGTACGCCACTCCTTGGGCACGTATCCTGTGGTACGGCTAAGATTAAACAGCTGCCTTATATGCGGGTTTAGTTCCTCGTTGAGTTCGTAGCACACAGCCGGGGACACCATCCGGTCCCATTGATGCTGTGTTTTTAGCTTTAGAGAGAGCAGCTTTCACCTGCACATTTGAGATGTCTGGGAGGCTACACTCCGCTGGGATAGTTATCTCTCCTTTTGGGGGGAGAGCCCGGTGAAGTTTGCACTGAACCTGTCTGCCAGTATGTTGGCAATGTCTGTGGGTTCAGTGATTTTTGTATCATTTTGGACTAATTCTGAGCATATCTGGGAGTTTCCACCCAGGTTTCTAACATAGCTGAAGAAGGCCTTATGATTGTCTTTTGAATCTATGGCAATTTTTCTCTCAAAGTTGGCCTTGGATGATTTTATGAGTGCTCGTATTTTTTTACTAATAATGATCAAGGGTGTCTTCTCTTTTATGGATTTTGCTCTATCATGTAACAGCTTTCTCCTCTTTTTGTAAAGTTTGTTTATGGCTGGGGTCCACCAGACTGGACGTTTGCCCTTGGTGGAAAGAGTCTTGGTTTTATTAGGGATTGCCTGATCCATGCAGTCCTGGAGGTGTTCGTAGAAGGCATTTGTAAGGGCTTCCGCAGCTTGGGTTGTGGTTTCCACTGGCTCGGGGGCCTTGAAGGATACCACACCAGTCTTGAGTAGTGTGAAGTTTGCTTTAGAGAAGTTCTTCACTGTGGTCTTTTTTGTTTGGGGTGGGGGCGGGATGTGGATTTCCAGTCAGATAAGTTTGTGATCTGATCTCACCAATGAGGGATATACTTCCGATGTGGAGCATTTTGTCCCCATGTTTGTGATGATGAGATCTAGTATATTTTCTCCTCTTGTGGGAATGGTGACTAGTTGTTCCATGGTATTTGAATTTATGAACTCCAGGAACCTTTGGGCTAGTAAGTTGGGGCTTGAGTAATGTTCCCAGTCTATATTCGGGTAGTTGAAGTCACCCAATATAATGGTGTTTGGAGATACATTTATACCCTCCAGTGTCTTCAGGAAGGCTGTGTGGGGTTCCTGAGTTTGAGAGGGTGGCCTGTAGCATGCTACAAATTGTAGAGCAGTTTTGCCTATGGTTAATTGCACCTGGATGGTTTTCGATGCTTCGTGCGTTGCCACCAACCTGGAGGTGTGGGTATCCTTGATGAATATGGATACACCCCCTCCTTTTGTGGTGTGGTCCGGGTTTTGGGGCCGGAACGCATGATATGAGGTAAAACCTGATAGTGCTGGGTGCTCTCAGGAGTCTTGAACCAGGTTTCAGTCACAGCACAGACATCGATGTTCTCCATACTGAGAAGGGCCTCGAGTGTGCATTTTGAGATTTAGACTTCTGGCATTGAGCAGCATTACCCTTAGTTTCTTCCCATTTGTTTTCTAGGGTGGTAGGTTTAGAATTTGAGCCTTGCCTAAAAAGGCACTATGGGGTGGCAAGAGCCTTAGCCAATATCCGGAATCCCAGGGGTGACAGGTGCAAGCAGTCCCTTGCGAAGCAGCGTGGCTTGTCAAGCATGTCATCCCAGGCAGACAGGCACTGGATCCCCTTTGAATGACACCAGAAATTAAGCCAATTGTTAAAGCTGATCATCTTGTCTCTATGTTGTGGCATCATTCTTGGTGAAGGAAGGATACTGCTCAGGGTCAGGGTCATACCTGCCTGGGCTACATAATCAGAGAGCTCCTCTGTCTCTTTTCATGTAGTCCAGGGAGGTACTTCTCAGGACGTTCACACCAGGATGGACAATGACTGTGTCATATTTGTACTTGCTGCGGAGTGACCCGAGTGCTTGTGTTATGTGGCGGATTCTAGCGCCCGATAGGCAGCTTACTGTGACCCTCTCCTTGTTCAGCCTGGTGAGTGGGACGTCAGTGTGTCTGACTGTGGGGTCACCTATGACAAGTATGTTTGGTGTTGTATTTGGCCTTAAGGGCTGTGACTGCTTTGCACACTGATTTTGTGGTTTATGTGTTGCCTGTGGTGTGTCATGATGTGTTTTTATTTTTATTTTGTGTTTATTTTCGTGTCAATATGTATATGCTTATTGAGTACAACTCTGCTTTTAGGTAGTGTGAGTTTAACTAGCATATAGTTGAATGATGACATGTGAAAAGGTTTGGGCTTGTCCATGATTGAGTGGTATTTAAGTAGAGTGCAATTTAGTTTTTATTAGGTGTGAAGAAGTGGTGTTTCAACACCACGAAAGCGCTCGCCAATAAATTTGCTGTTTTTATATGCAGCCGTTGAGTAGCTCTTTGGATGTGTTTGTGGCGAATAATTACCCTCATTCCCTACCTGCAACAGGAGTTTTGATGGTGGGCGAAGGCTTGTCACCAGAACAAGGGACAGCCATTCACTTTACCCCCAGCCAGGCAAACATTAACAACGGATGCATCAGATTATGCCTGGGGGGCCCACATGGCAGGAAGGTGCATTCAAGGCACATAGTCCGCAAACCAAATGCATCTACATATCAATCAAAAAGAGATGCTAGCTGTTCAGAATGCCCTGACATCCTTCAAGGACCTGCTTCATCCGGGACAACTACTGATAAAGACAGACAACACCACAGTCATGTGGTATATAAACAAGCAGGGAGGCACTCATTCTTACCCCCTTTGCAGACTAGCCATGACTTTGTGGGACACAGCATTGACTTACCAAGTACATCTGCAGGCACAATTCCTGCCAGGAAAGATAAATACTCTGGTAGACGAACTAAGCAGAAACCTCATGGATCCCCACGAGTGGAAATTGGATCCACAAGTCTTCAGTATGATAACAAGGAAATGGGGATGCCCGGAGATAGATCTATTTGCCTCTCCTCACAACTACCAACTAAAAAGATTATACACAAGGACTTATCACAGACAAGCATGGAAAGTGGACGCCCTATCTTTCAGCTGGAAAAGCTTAGCAATATATGCCTTTCCTCCTCTGCCTCTCCTCCCCAAGGTACTCCTAAAGGTCAGACAAGAGAAGCCAAAGATTATACTGATTGCCCCAGACTGGCCCCGCCAGTACTGGTATCCAATTCTAAGGAACTTGTCTCAATGCCCACCTTGGACCTTGCCTCAAATACCTCATCTACTATCCCAACAAAACAATCAGATCCTGCACAGCCAGCTAAAGACCTTACATCTGACAGCATGGCGGATAATGTAGTCATACAAAACACGCCTCTCACTAAAGCTGTGATGGATGTCATTTTGGTGGCCAGAAGGCCTAGTACCAGAAGATCTTATGCCGGAAAATGGAAGAAGTTCTGTGCTTTGAACCAGGCACAAGGAATTGACACAGCTGTACCAAATATTCCTCAGATTTTGCAATACTTAACTGAGATGCTGGTGAAAGGCCTATCCTTTTCATCAATTAAAATTCATGCCTCTGCCATTTCGGGTCATTACAATACAGAGCCACCAACCTTTTCTCATCCTTTGGTAAGGCAGTACCTCAGAGGAGCCAAAAACTTAAGGTCTCCAAGGAGATCACCAATAACTGCATGGGACCTCAATTATGTCTTGGAAAAACTCACCCTGCCTCCTTTTGAGCCGGCCGCTACAGCTGATATAAAGTTTTTATCTTGGAAAACAGCTCTGCTCCTAGCAATAACTTCTGCAAGACGAGTCTCAGAGCTACAGGCACTCATGGCTATGGAACCTTTTATCATTTTTTATCCAGACAGGGTTTCTCTGAGGACAAACCCAACATTTATGCCTAAGGTAGTGTCCAGTGTGGCCCTTAACCAAGCTATTCATCTGCCTACTTTTTATCCAAACCCACAGAATAAGGGGGAGAGAATTCTGCATTCTTTGGACATGCACAGACAACTACGCTTCTTCTTGAACAGAACCAAAGCTTTCAGAAAGACGGAGCAACTACTAGTGGCATATGCTGCAGGATCACAAGGAAAGGGTATCTCAAAGCAGACTATTTCTAAGTGGATAGGCCACTGCTTTCGTTTCTGCTATTCACAGCATGGCAAGCCAGTGCCTAAGGGCATTAGGCCACATTCAACCAAAGCAGCAGCCACTTCAGCAGCCTTCCTCAGGGGAGTACCAACCAAAGACATTTTAGAGGCTGCTACTTGGAGTTCAGTGCACACCTTTACAAAGCACTATCATTTACCACTCTACTCTAAATCCAGGGCAGGCTTTGCCACTGCAGTTCTGCAGGGCCTCATAGCTGCTCCTAATGATATATTAGCTCCAGCCTCCCAACCATAGCTTTGGGATTCAGCCCAAGTGTAATGACTGCAACAGTGAAACACGAAGAACATAGTACAGTTGTGTACACTTACCATGAATGTAGATGTTAGAGTGTATTCACTGTTGCAGTCCAGGTTACCCACCCACCATCCCCCATTTCTTTGCTGGAATTTATCTGCACTTCTCTAAGCTATACAACCTATGTAGTGTATTTGCTTGTAGATGAAGGTGTAATATATTTTGGTGCATGCATGTTTTATTGGCATATTTTTTAGCCTACCCTTTTGGGGGCACCTGACATCTGGGGCAAGAAAAAACGAAGAAAATGGTGTCTGCTGCATTTTTAGTCAGGGAAGAGGTGACAGCAACCGACGCCGGACCTGGACTTTGGAATTCAGGCTGACTGAGGCTAGCCTGCCAGTAGGATAACCCAAGTGTAATGACTGCAACAGTGAATACACTCTAACATCTACATTTATGGTAAGTGTACACAACTGTACTTTTCTTTTGTTCAGACATGCTTATCAGGGAGGAACCCTCCCATTCTGATTTGTTTCTCTGATCTCTTATAGATCCCTCATATATCCTCCTAATTAACCATACTTTTATAGCAGGAAATGCAAATACTCCCATTGCCTACTCATTAAATCCCAGCTTAATACTTTCTCTGCATCAAGACTCACCAACAGCAGTAGTATTTTCTTACATTCTACTTCCCTCTAAATCATCCTTGTTCTATTAATGTTGTCAGATGTTTCCTTCCCACCCATAAAATCACATTGCTTTATACGCATCAATTTTGACAGCATTATTCCATTCTTTTAGTGATTATAGACATGTACACTTTATAATTGTCGTTTTAAAATTGACATGGGCCTATATGAAGCTGGATCTGATGGGTCTTTATCTGTAAGTATTACAGCTGCCACAGTTTTTTTTCCAGGATGTTGGTGCTTCCTCTCATTTTTAAAGTACTTCTAAACAAAACCTTCCAGAGTTAAGCTCCATAATAGTGGTTTTAGATAGAAAATAAATACCTGTCAGTGTCAAAGTAAACTTTATTGTCATTTCGCATTACACAAGTGCTGCCTAAATGAAATTCCGAGTATCAGCTATACAAGCGTAATCCTCCTTCCTTACCAGTAGCCCCTTACTACCACAAATTCACCATTATTATCATTTTTCTTGTTCTGTCACTCTTGGAGCTCCTCTAGCAATTAATATAAGTACTTCTCTCTTCTTTTATCCCTGATATTCTGCTTAATATCCATCCTAAAATCCTTTCATTATCAAATTCACTTGCTCATTTCTTTACAAATGTCTCTCCTGTAGCATTGCTATTTGCACTCTGCATTTCTTAGTATAATTTAATAGTCTTTCCTTTTTGTTTGAATCTTTGAGACGATTCACATTCCAAGATAGTATGGAAAGTGTTGTCATTATGATAAGAATTTGTTATTCTCGCCTATTATATAGGACAACTTTTTACAATGTTTATTTCTTGCTTTTGTGACACACTAATGTTCAGCAGGTTTATCATTTATACATTTTTCTTATGAACATTGGAATCTGTGTCACATTTTGC
Source organism: Protopterus annectens (assembly GCF_019279795.1). NCBI lineage: Eukaryota > Metazoa > Chordata > Ceratodontiformes > Protopteridae > Protopterus > Protopterus annectens. The sequence continues at coordinate 594,220,053 of NC_056725.1, read as the reverse complement.
AAGACTTTTGTTTTAATGAAAACTGTCAAAACACACACACACACACACACACACACACACACACACACACACACACACACACACACACCACCACCACCACAACACCCCAGAACCAGTTAAGTTAATACAATCAACACTACCCCCATAACCTGTTAACTTAATACAAACAAACAAAACTATGTACATCTTCAAGTAATGAAGGTCAACCCTCCTGCTAGAAACAACTCTCAAAAGTACTTGCTAAAATGCATATCATTGTCTGTTCTTCTGCTTATACTAATCAGTGTATTTTTATCTTCCCCTCTTAGATGTGAAATTCAATGTGGATGCTTTCAGAAAACATTAATATTTAGCCCTATTATTAGCTTGTCTCCGTAGAAATGCGAGAGAAAATATGTAGTTGCAGGCTTCTAAATATAAGCTGAAACATTTATTGCTAAAGAAAAACTATTCTTCATTTTCATTAGTTTCTTATTTACTTGTTTCCACTTAAAACTTATTAGATTAAGCCAAGGGTCCTAATTCAGACTATGCAAAACTAAGAGAAAACATATATGTGACCTTTACTTCTACATCCCATCCACCATCTCAACAACCCAAGATTACAACTTTTTAACTTAAACATGCTTTTCTTTAGCCTTTTTCTCTTTTTGCTTTGTAATACCTACATTTCTCAATACTAAATAAGAAAGAAAAAAGGCATTTGTTTACTTTAATACTTTTATCACATACAAGAACCACTAAAATGCTTTACTATAAAACATGCAATTTGTATTGAGAAAAGTTTCATATAAATACTGTTAAAAACTGAAATTATTTTACTTGTAGTTACCCTTTTCCTTCTTTTTCTCCTACCTTCAGTGTCCTTCCAAATGTTAATGACGTGCAGTGAGGCAAATGCCTTTCAGTTCTCCACAAGTTTAACAAAGTTAGCAAAGTCCACACTTTCCACTTATTTTATGCAGACATATTTCACAAATGTGATTGATGTTTTGCAGTCTTACATTTATTGAGTAATTTCCGTGTTGCTGGTTTTCTTCGTGTTTATCTCCATGTTCCAACTCCAGATTCCAGTTCAATTCCAGACTACTCAAAATTATTCTAGTCAACCCCTGTGCTTATCTGTCTGTCACAGGTATTTTCCTTTGGAACAGTGGAAAAGGTTTCACTGGCAAAGTCTGTCCATGTGCTTTGTTACCAGAAGAATGAGAAGCAGAGTCCCCTTTTATTGATGACTTACTTTTTCTTGGAAAACAGTTTGTATTTCCTCCTTGGCCTGTTATGCTTCAACAACATTGCTTTGATCCTTCAGGAAAAATATTCTGAAGACAACTGGAAACAGCAGCTTGAATCTAACACCAGTATACAGTGAATAATCATTTTCCACATACACTCTGCTGTTTCCCAACTTTCAATACTTTGCCCTTTTGCCACAGTTTTTTCATAAACAACTCTTTCTTCTGGTAGGTTTGCATCTTTACTAATACAGATATTGGCTGCTTTCATGTGACCAGACATGGAGCATACACAAGGTGTGCCCTTTCAATTAACAGTTCCTCTGTGAAATACCAGTCCAGTTGAGCATTTATGCCTTTATAAAATTAATGCAGTCTGACCATTTTAGTTTCTATAGTATAGCAAAAAAATCTCAGATTTTCTGTATGTGCTCTGTCCTGTAATTCTATTTTTTGAAACATCTGTTCTTATAGGTTCATAGGTTCATACTAGGCTATCTGCCCTGGGGCAATTATAAGCCTAGCCCGATTCTGTATGGCTTACGCCACCCCTTGATTTGAGTATACTGTGCCCTTTTTAAGGTTTAGTTTACTGTGCCTCTGTCCAATAGTGACACGGGAGTAATCCCTGGGACAAACCTACGATCCCCCATCCACCTATCGAGATTCTTCTTGAAGAGATTCAGTGAGGTGCTCTGCCTCACATGAACGGGAATTCTATTCCAGAGCGAAGGGAGCCTCTGGGTTATGAACCTGTCCCTCCAGCAAGTTCTATTTATTTTTGTGCTGAGGTTCAAGTCCCTCGAGCGTGTGGCTCTAAGGGATTTAGATTTACTGAGGTGGAGCATGTCCATTAATTCTGGATTTGACATAGCTTTGTATGTCAGGCATAGATCGCCTCAAAGTAGGCGGTATGCAACTGAGTAGACCTGGAGTTTTTTTAACCGAGCAGCATATGGCCTCTGTTTGAGACCCTTGATCCTCTTGGTGAGATACTTTTGGGGTCTTTCTAATTGCTGCAGGTGTCGGGTAAGGTACATCCCCAAAGGGGCATTGTATTCTATGATGGGCCTGATGAGGGATGAATAAAGGGGCATGGTTACCTCTCTTGATCTAGATGTGAAACCCTTCGTGATGAGGTGGGCTATGTAGAAGGTCTTTCTAACCACTTTGGCAATGTGGTTTTCAAAGGAGAGATTGCCATCAACTTGGGTCCCCAGGTCCCTAATAACTTTCTCTGTACTTAATGGGTTTCCGCCTATGTGGTAATTTGTGGGCACATTGTTTTTGCCAAAGGGTATGACTATACATTTTTTGGCATTTAGCTTTAAACCATGGCGCTGGCACCAGTTATCTGTCTCTGTGAGACTTTTTTGAAGGATGTTTGTGTCAGCTGGAGAGTTGATTATGGCGCCCAGTTTGCAGTCGTCTGCGAACTTGGTGAGCCATAGTCCTCTCACGTTTGCCTGTACCTCGGAAAAGTATATACCGAACAAGAGTGGTCCCAGGACATAACCCTGTGGGACGCCACTTGTGACCGGTTTTGAGTCTGATATGGCTCCAGCAACTTTCACTCTGTGGGTTCTGTCTTTGAGCCAGTTTGTGACCCATCTTGTGACATAGGGGTTTATATTTAAGCTGGATAGCTTATCTGTGATGCCCGAGTGGGGTATTGTGTCAAATGCCTTTGAAAGTTCCAGGTAGGCTGTGTGGACTACCATCCCTTCATCTATGGCTTTGGTGACTGTTTCGAAGAAGTCAACCAGGTTCATAAGGCAGGATCTGCCCTTGACAAAGCCAAACTGAGTAGGATCTAGTGTCTGTAGGTCCCCAATGTCTTTGTTTATGAGCTCCATGATGATCCTCTCCATAGCCTTGCAGACTAAGCTAGTGAGGCTTATGGGGCGATAGTTTCCAGGGTCCGTAGAGGCTCCACCTTTGTGGAGTGGGACCACTGTTGCTGTACACCATTCTGTGGGCACATGTCCTGTAGTGAGGCTGAGATTGTATAGCTGTTTTATTTGAGGGATTAGTTCCTCTTGGAGTTCATGTAGGATGCAACCTGGGACGCCATCTGGTCCCACAGAAGCAGTGTTTTTTGCTTTGGAGAGGGCAGCCTTCACCTGAGCATCAGAGATGTTTGGGAGGCAGCCCTCTGCCGGGATAGATACTTGCTCTTTTGGGGGGGGGGGTGGAGAAGTTTGACTGAACCTCTCTGCCAGGATATTGGCGATGTTTGTGGGTTCAGTGTATTTTTTGTCGTTTAGAATCAACTCAGAACAAGTCTGGGAGTTGCATCCCAGGTTTCTAACATAACTGAAAAAAGCCTTATGATTGTCTTTGGTGTCCTGTGCAATTTTTCTCTTGAAGCTGGCCTTGGAGGATTTTATGAGGGATCGTAATTTTTTGCTAGTACTGATCAGAGATGCCTTCCCTATTAGGGATTTTGCTCTGTCATGTAGTGGCTTCCTCCTTCTGTTGTACAGTTTATTTATGGCAGGGGTCCACCAGACTGGATGCCTGCCTTTGGATGATTGGGTCTTGGTTTTGTTTGGGATAGCATGATCCATGCATTCCTGGAGATGTCCGTAGAATGCGTTTATATAGGATTCTGCAGTTTGGGCCGTAGTTTCCACTGGCCCTGGGGCCTTGAAGGATTCCACTTCGGATTTGAGAAGTGAGAAGTTCGCTTTTGAGAAGTTTTTCACTGTGGTTTTCTGGGCTGGGGGTGGGATCAGGATGTGGACATCCAGTGAAATTAATTTATGGTCTGATCTTACCAATGAGGGATATACTTCTGGTGTGGAGCATACAGTCCCCATGTTGGTAATGATCAGGTCTAGTATGTTGTCCCCTCTTGTGGGAGTGGTGACTAGTTGTTCCATAGCATTTGAGTTTATAATTTCCAGGAACCTTTGGGCTAAGGTGCTGTGGCTTGAGTAGTGCTCCCAGTCAATGTCTGGGTAGTTGAAGTCGCCCAATATAATGGTGTTCGGAGAGATCTTCATGTTCTCCAATGTTTTCAGGAAAGCCGAGTGAGATTCCTGACTTTGAGAGGGTGGTCTGTAGGATGCTATAAACTGAAAAGCAGTCTTGCCCACTGTTAGTTGCACATGGATGGTCTCCGATACTTCGTGCAATGCCACTACCCTGGAGGTGTGGATATCCTTGATAAATATGGAAACTCCCCCTCCTTTTGTGGTTCAGTCCGGGTTTTGGGGCTGAAAAGCATGATATGAGGTATAGCCTGGTAGTGCTGAGGTGCTCTCTGGAGCCTTGAACCAGGTTTCTGTCACTGCACAGATATCGATGATGTCCTTCATGGATGCATCTGCAGTCATAACAAGTGGGTTGTCCTGTCGTCAGGCAGCCCTGCAGTCGGCCGGATTCCAAAGTTCGGGTCCGGCTTCGGCTGATGTCGCACTCCACCCGACGTCATCTCTGTTGGTCTTCGGGTATAACCAAAGCTGGAGCTTGATGCAAACTTTTCCTTTATTTATTTTTTTTAATTATACTTACTGAACAGCAAAATGCTGTTTAACGAACAAAAACAAATCTTGATCGTTTGCTTTTTTCTGTCCAAGCTTAAGCTGCCATCATGCAGCAGACTTGTATTTTTACCAGACCATTCCTGCACATTAACTGTCTGCTGGAGAATGTTCATTCTCAAGTCAGGGTGAAGATGTCCAGGTTGCTCATTCTCTAATCTTGATCAAGATCTGGGCAAGCTTTCTGTCATACTTATAGCCATATTTACTACAAGGCTAAATAACAGTGGTATAATGGTTTCTTTAGTCGCTATTTCATCATTTCTTTGTTGTATTACATTGCCACATGGCTCTGTTTTGATCTCCCAAACACACCCTGTCCCCCTTTGTCATATCTGCCTTAGTATTTGAATTGCATTATGTTTTACTCGCATTTTTTACTCATTTAATTATATCATTTATTATTTATTGACATTGGTTAACCAGTTAATTCATTTGAGCCAGGGAACCATTTTCAGTGGAGACGCAAGGAAAAAAGCTCCAGAAGTATTACATATTTTTACAATAAAAATCGAATAAAAAAAAAAAACGAGTAAAAAATTAAAATCACCATGAAACATAAGACAGTCAACAGTTAGAAAATATCTGTACATAGACTAGGTTACATAACAATTGACAGGTCTAGAGAATATCACACATGAAGTACATACAAATAGATAAAACTATTCAGTCATTTTTATAAGTAAAGATATATATGAATATATATGCATGGAAGTGAGGGGAAAGGGGGGTATAAAGGTATATAAGGCAAGTACAAGGAAGTAGAGAGTAAAATAGGGAAAAGGAGTTAAAGTTGAGAAGAGGCTAGATCAAGCGGGGGTTAGACAAGGGCAGGACCATGTACTTTGAAGAAAAAATGTAAGTTCTTTTTTGAACAGGTGTTTTTGATGAATGCTTCTTATGTTTTGAGGGAGTGAGTTCCAAGCATGTGCAACAGAGTACTTGTAGAGGGACTTTCCTATATTTTTATTAGGTTTATATATGTCAAGGAGGTGTTTGCTGGAAGTACGAAGGTGACGATGGGGGTTGTAGTAGAAGACTAGGTTTGAGATGGAAGGGCAGGAAGAGGGGTCATTCAGGATAGAGTGTGTAATGTGAAGTTGGGTTAGAAGTAGTGTAGAGAATTCTGGCCATTGGAGTGATTTAAGAGTGAGACAGTGGTGGGATTTATAGGGGAGATTAAAGGCAAACCTGGCTATTTTGTGATAGGTTTGCTCTTGTTTGGTGATAAGTGAAGTTTGAACATTACTAAGGACAGGGGCAGCATAGAGAAGACAGGGTAGAAGGGACTGAGTGAGAGGAAAGTTTCAAGAAGATGACAGAAATTTCTGGTTACGATAGAGAAGTCTGAGTTTCTGGTGTATCTTTTTTTATACATTGTTGGATATGAGTATCTCATTTTAGTTCATCATTGTAATTACATCAAGTAGTTTGGTATGGGGTTTGGGTTTGATGATGGTGTTATTGAGAGAGAGAGAGAGAGAGAGAGAGAGAGAGAGAAGGTTTGTGCTGGGCGAGTGTTTTAGGGAAGAAGAGAAGGAGCTTAGTTGTTTAGGATTTAGTATTGGTTTGAATAAGTCCACGTTTAAGTGGACAAAAGCGCTTACCATTAGGAATTATTTCCTTGGAACTGTTTGGTGTTGCTATAATCTTCTGCCAACAAGTTCACAAGTGAGGTCTGAGATCGTAAAGACTGTGATGTTCTTCGTGTTTTACTGTTGCAGTCATTACATTTGGGTAATCTGCTGGCAGGTTGCCCTCAGTCGGCCTGAATTCCAAAGTCTTGGGTCCTGCGTCAGTTGCGGTCTCCTCTTCCATGACGTCAGGTCGTCAGGGGTATAAAACAGGCAGCCGACGCCATTTTCTTTAGTCTTTCTTGCCGCGCGGTGCCCGAAGCAGAAGCAGTTCACAAAGGCCGGCCGACTCCTGAAATTTTCAAATTCGAGTTTCAGAACCGAAGTCTTCACTAAAGCTAAGTACCCCATTGGGTAAACTTTTTCTTGCTCCATACCGATGTCAGTAAAAGTTAATAATTGCATTACTTGTGGAAGCAAATACCTCATAAGGATTTCCATTTATACTGTATTCCTTGCCTAGGCCCTGATCATAACGTGCCTAGCTGTCGGTTTTGTGCTAGATTTAACCAACGCACTATTAAGCATTGGTATATCTTTGCTTCAAAATATTTTAGAAAGAGATTTAACTATCCTGAAATGTCGTCAGATAGCAATCCGACTACCAGAGTTCACAAAAAAAATGCAAAGAAAAGGACAGAGACAGACCGTCGAGGTCCAAAACCGACAAAGCTTCTCCTAAGCCAGTCGCTGGTTCGCCGGTACTCAGTGAGGTGCTTTCGCAGCCCCTGATACCAGCTACTTTCGAGTCGCAGGCCTCTACCGAGACCCATGTGGAGTCCGGCACGTCGCAAGATTCTCAAAGTATTGTACCCGCGGATGTCTCTCCCTCGGATGGGTCCGGAGCTGCTGAACAGGCACCGGCTTCTGAGGGTGTATTCAGGCCACAGAATTTCTATATAAAACTGACACCAACTTCAAAAACAAAGACAAAAGCAACTTCTAAAGCTAAAAAAAGATGCACGAGTCACGTGCACAGGCCTCTATGCCCAAAAAACAGATGATCAAAATGGCTGAAGACCTAATTACCTTGATCAGGGGTTCCCAACCCCCTCCTCATAAGAGGCCTAGGCAAGACACTGATTATGAATCTTCAGATCAAGTTTCTATTTCTTCTGATTCCTCTTCTGATCAGGAATTTTCTATACCACCCTGTGAGGATTCTGATGCAGAGGAATCTATCCCATCTGCATCTCCTCATGAAGATTTTTCTTTTGGAGAAACCTTGCATACTTTGAGGGAGCATTTTCACTGGGAGACTCAAGATTTCTCAAAATGAAAGAAGAGGCTTAGGGATTTCCTTCTTCTCCCTCAGCATAGGCCTTTAGCCATACCTCCTGTTTTAGACATTGTGGATGATGTGTTTTCGGAGTCAAGCTTGACTCCAGACTCCTTACCTCCGGCTCCTAGCAAGCCAGACAGATATTATAGGGTTCCTGACTCACACAAATTTTTATTTAGAAACCCTGCTGCTAACCCTTAAACTATTTCACAGGGTCCAAAAGGTGTTAAGGCCTCAACAGCAAAAAATCCTACCCCCCTCTGACAGAGATTCCAGGGCACTGGATAGATGGAGAAATAAGGTTTATACATCTGCAATCTTGACAATTAGGGCCTTAAACTGCCAGTTTCATATGCTCAAGTATCAACAACATGTTATGGGATTACTGAAACAGAAAATTATGTTGATTTATGAATGTGCAGAAAATAAAGAATTGCAGGAATTATTGCATGCAGCAGAACAAGTTGGAAAGCATAATTTGCAATGTGGTTTTGATTCCTTAGAGGCCTCCTGCAGGGCCGCAGTTATTGGATCTGTGATTAAGAGGCATGCCTGGCTGAAAGAGCAAAATTTGCCTGATCATGTTAAAGCTAAATTGCTGGATGCACCTTTACAGCATGATACTCTGTTTGGTGTTAAGGCAGAAAAGGTTATAAAGAAAATGGAAGACCAAGCTAAGTCTATGCAAACTGTAAAAGACGTCTTACAAGTGCAGCCACCAAGATTCAGTAGACACTGGCCTACAAAATATTGGTCCTTTCCTGTGTCCGACAGAGCTCCACGGGGCAAATCCAGGTGCCCTAAAGGTTCTAGATACCAGTCACAGGATTCTTACAGGTCAAAGCAATGGGGTGCTTCTACCTCCAAATCTGGAGGAAATAAAGCGCAACCCTACAGTAAACGGTCTCAATGACTTCCCTCTGCCATCACCAAGCACTTATCTTTTGGCAGCACCCTTAGGGGGAAAATTAGCACTTTATGCTCAAAGTTGACAGTTAATAACCCAGGACAAGTGGGTGTTAAACATAGTATCTCAGGGATACAGATTCCACTTCCACACTCTGCCAATTGCAAACGGTTGGCCAGATTTGCCAAAAAATGAATGGGCAGAGGCACAGAAACAAGTTACGTTCCTCATGGATATGGGGGCTATTCAGCCAGTGCCAGAACAGGAAAAAGGACAAGGGTTTTATTCAAGACTGTTCTTGGTACCCAGGAAAGACAAGACCTGGTGCCCAATACTGGATTTATCAATTTTGAACACATTCCTGGACATTCCAAAATTCAAAATTTTTAACTTTGCAGCAGCTTCTGCCCATGCTGGGCAAGAACGCTTGGCTGGTGACATTAGACTTAAAAGAGGCATACTTGCATATCCCAATAAGGGAATCGTGCAGAAGATACCTCCATTTCAAGGCTAGCTTTATGCATTACCAATTCTCTGGACTTCCCTTTGGCTTATCTACTACGTCCAGGGTCTTTACAAAGTGCCTGGCGCCAATTATTGCATTTTGCAGACAAAGAAGTATACAAATCTATCTTTACTTGGACGGCTGTCTCATTCAAGCAGAGAACAAGGACATTCTTCTTCAGCATTGGGCATTTGTGAAAAGGCTTCTAACATGCCTAGGGTACATAATAAACGAAAATAAATCACAATTGGTACCCTCTCAAAGTATAACGTTCCTGGGTGCAAGCTTGAATACAACTGCCCAGATGGCTTTCCTCATGCCGGACAAACAAAGGCAACTGACTATTTACTTCAAACAGATGGCAACAAAAACCCAGTTATCTGCAAGACAAAACTCTGCAGGCTTTGGGGTTCATGACATCCTGCATTCTACTGATTCCATATGCAAGACTGTATATGAGGAAACTACAGTGGTACCTAAAAAGTTTATGGAGTCAACATTGTCACAGTCTGGAAACAATGATTCCTCTCGTTCCCTGCCTGCAACAGGAGTTTCTTTTGTGGGCAAAGGCATGTCACCGAATCATGGGACCGGCTTTCATTCTACCCCCTGCCAGCCAAGCCTTAACTACAGATGCATCAGACTATGCATGGGGGGCCCACCTGGCGGGAAGATGCACTCAGGGCATATGGACCCCAAAACAAATCTCAACTAAAAAGAGATGTTAGCTGTTCAAAATGCCCTGACAGCCTTCAAGGACTTACTTCATCCAGGACAACTACTGATAAAGACGGACAACATCACAGTTATGTGGTACATAAACAAGCGGGGGGGGGGGGCACACACACATACCCCCTTTGCAGACTAACCATGGCATTGTGGGACATAGCCTTGACTTACCAAGTACATCTTCAAGCTCAATTCCTGCCAGGAAAGAAAATACTCTGGCAGATGACTTAAGCCGAAACCTTATGGACCCTCACGAATGGAAACTAGATCCACAAGTCTTCAGCATGATAACAAAGAAATGGGGGAGCCCGGACATAGACCTATTTGCCTCTCCTCAGAATTATCAACTGGACAAATTCTGCACAAGGACTTATCACAGACAAGCATGGAAAGTAGATGCCCTATCCTTCATTTGGAAAAACCTATCAGTTTACACCTTTCCTCCTCTGCCTCTTCTACCCAAGGTCCTACTAAAGATCAGACAAGAAAAACCAAAGATGATACTAATTGCCCCGGACTGGCCCCGCCAACACTGGTACCCAATCCTAAGGAATATGTTGCAATTCCCAGCTTGGTACATGCCTCAAAGACCTCACTTATTGTCTCAGCAAAACAATCAGATCCTGCACATTCAGCTCCAAACACTGAACCTGGCAGCATGGCTGATCATGTAGTTATTCATACAACACCTCTCAGTAAATCTGTGATGGATGTCATTTTGGAAGCCAGAAGGCCTAGTACTAGAAAATCTTATGCTGATAAATGGAAGAGATTCTGTGCTTGGAACCAAGCACAAGGAACTGACACAGCAGAGCCATATATTCCTCAGATTTTACAATACTTGACCAAGATGCTTGACAAAGGCCTATCTTTTTCATCAATAAAAATCCATGCCTCTGCCATCTCGGCTCATTACAACATAGAGCCACCAATCTTTTCTCATCCTTTGCTAAAGCAGTATCTTAGAGGGGCCATAAATTTAAGGCCTCCCAGAAGATTACCAATTCCTGTATGGGACCTCAGTTTTGTGTTGGAAAAGCTCACCTTGCCTCCATTTGAACCAGCTGCTACTGCAGATCTAACGTTCTTATCCTGGAAAACAGCTTTGCTCCTGGCAATTACTACAGCAAGAAGGGTTTCAGAGCTACAGGCCCTCATGGCTGTGGAGCCTTTTATCATTTTTTACCCAGACAGGGTGTCCCTCGGGACCAATCCTTCCTTTATCCCTAAGGTGGTTTCCATTGTGGCTCTTAACCAAACTATTCATCTGCCAACCTTTTATCCAAATCCGCAGAACAAGGGGGAGCGGATACTGCATTCCTTGGACTTGCACAGACAACTAAGATTCTACTTGAGCAGGACTAAAGCTCTACGAAAATCTGAGCAGCTACTGGTGGCATTTGCTGCAGGATCAGAGGGAAAGGCTATTTCAAAGCAGACTATTTCAAAGTGGATAAGCCACTGCATTCGTTTCTGCTACTTACATCATGGTAAACCATGGGCATTAGGTCGCATTCCACCAGGACTGCAGCTACATCAGCAGCTTTTCTCAGAGGGGTACCAACCAAAGACATTCTAGAAGCTGCTACTTGGGAGTTCTGTTCACACTTTTACAAAGCATTATCATTTGCCTGTCTTCCCTAAGTCCAGGGCAGGCTTTGCCACTGCAGTTCCTGCAGGGCCTTATAGCCACCCCTAATGCAGTTTAGCTCCAGCCTCCCATCCATAGCTTTGGGATTTTACCCAAATGTAATGACTGCAACAGTGAAACACGAAGAACATAGTACAGTTGTGTACACTTAGCATAAATGTAGATGTTCGAGTGTATTCACTGTTGCAGTCCAGGTTACCTGCCCGCCATCCCCCTTTTATTCTGGAGTTTCTCTTTCCTTCACTATTTTCTACAGCCTTTGTGGTGTATTTGCTTGTAGATGAAGGTAAAGTTTATATTGTTGCATGCATATATAGTTTACATAGATTTTTGCTCCCCATTTGGGGGGCACCTGACATCTGGGGCAAGAAAAACTAAAGAAAATGGTGTTGGCTGCCTGTTTTATACCCCTGACGATCTGACGTCATGGAAGAGGAGACAGCAACTGATGCAGGACCCAAGACTTTGGAATTCAGGCTGACTGAGGGCAACCTGCCAGCAGATTACCCAAATGTAATGATTGCAACAGTGAATACACTCGAACATCTACATTTATGGTAAGTGTTCACAACTATACTTTTCTTGGAACTATTTGATTTTTTAAAGTTTTGCTGACGTCTTTTATGTGCAATTGATACCCGAGGGTAGACTGATCTACTGGGATGTGCAGTTTGTAAGTCTCAAGCTGCAGCTTCTGTATATGGTTATTGGGACTGGCTTTGTGGAGCTCATTGCAGTCCATTTAAACTGTTGATTGTACTATTCACAAACTTATTCTCAAGCTGCAGCTGCTGTCATTGTTTATTGGGACTGGTTGTGAGGAGCTTATTGTAGTCCGTTTTACTGTGGACTATATTGCTCACGGACTTAGTCTCAAGCTACAGCTGCTGTTACCAGTTATTGGGGCCGGCTTGTGGAGGTCATGACAGTCCGTTCAACTGCGGACTTTACTACTCATAGACTGAATCAGGGTGGAAGGTTTTACCCTACCGAATATGTTACTGTGCCTAAGCTGTGTTCAGCTGTTTTTTTATTGTGGTTTTGCAGCCTTTTGAATAAAATAACTGACAGACAACCATTGGAGTACTCAATTCAGGCTTTCAGAAGGTAAACCGGTGGATTATTGTGTTCTCAGTATTTAGTATTGGTTTTCAGAGAAACAGGTTTTGACAGAGGTGAAGATTTGTTGAATGAGAGCCAGGAGTTCAGGGATATTGTGGGCAGAGCTGATGAGTGCAGTCATTGGCATATTGTAGAAGTATAGAGAGGTTAGTAGCAGAGTGAAGTTTGTTAGTGAATATGTTGAACAGAAGGGGGCCTAGAATCTATCCTTGGGGTACTCCAGTATTTACAGGGAAGAATGAAGAAGACAGTTTGCCAGTGGATAGATTGCTGCCTGCCGGAGAGGTAGCTAGAGTACCAGTCAGTGGAGGAGGAAGAGAGATGTTGATCAGAAAGTTTAGTAAGGAATTTAGAGTGTGTGATAGTATCAAAGGCCTTTGAAAGCTCAAGGACTAGACAGGAGACGAGCGAGTTATTTTCATGGGCTTCAGATGTCCTTTGAGTAAAGGAGAATAATGCAGTGGCTGTGCTATGGTGAGGTCTGAAGCCATATTCGGTAGGATTATAAGGAGATTGTTGTCAAGAAAGTGTTTAATTATCTGAGCATGGATGCACTTTTCTAAAATTGTAGACGGGGGACAGGATAGCAATGGGTCTAAAGTTTGAGGGATCAGTAGAGTTGCCACCTTTGTGAAGAGGGATTGTATAAAAGGATTTCCAGATGTCTGGGACAAGGGCCTCCGAGAGGGAATGATTTAATAAGTATAGTGACAGGGTAGGTGATGGATTGTGCAGCTGTTTTTAGGAAGTGGGAGGGTAGTTGGTCAGCAGAGGGGGAGCAAGGCTTACGTTTATTTAGAAGAGATTTAATAGTGGTAATTGGGACTGGTTGGGAAGAAAATGCATTGGGAAGAGTTTTGTTAAGAGGTGATAGAGGGGTTGGGTGAGATGTACTGTTTTGTGTGAGCTTTTGGATAACTTCAAGAAACTCAAACTGGCACCCAGCAGATAAACTTTAAACCAAGACAAAATACGGTACCGGACGGACAAAAACTACGGTAGTAGTATAAAAAGCATGAATGCATTTAAAATCAGAGCGTTTTCGTCTTATTCCGTCAGACTTCATCAGATACATAAAGCTTCAGTTGAAACCACACCTATATATACCTCTGAGCTTTTGGTTAGTTTCTATGAAATAGTTGTTGGAGAGCGGCAGATGTTCTTCGTGTTTCACTGTTGCAGTCATCACACTTGGGTTATCCTGCCAGGGGTAGCCCTCAGTCGGCCCAAATACCAGAGGCTTAGTATTTCTGTGTCATTTGCTGTCACTCCAGGACTGACGTCAGGTCATCAGTGGTATAAAATCAGGCAGCCAACGCCATTACATCATTCTTTCTTGCCAAGGAGCATGAAGCAGTAGCAGTTCGCACGAGTGCCGGTCGGCCGCTACCTGAGTTTTTCGTTTCCAAAATAGAAGTTTTCTAAAGCGAAGTACCCCATTGGGGATCCTTTTTTCTTGCTCTAACCGATGTCAGAAAAGGTTAACAATCTTCTCCCCTGTGGAAAGCAAATATCACATCGAAATTTCCATTCTTACTGCGGCACCTGTTAAGGCCCAGACCATGACGTCCCTCGCTGTCGGTTTTGTGCTTTGTTCAGTGCCAGAACTGTACGTCGTTGGGCCCTTTTCATAGCTAAATTCTTTCATTCTCGATCTCCGTATTCCAAAATCGCTTCGGTAAGCCATCTGACTACCAATCTTCCAAAAAAACGTAAGGATAAAGACAGAGACAGACCGCACAGGTCCAAAACTGCCAATGACACTTCCGTTAAGCTAGTCGCCAGTTCGCTGGTACTCAGTGAGGCGCTTTCACAGCTCCTAATACCCGCTTCTATGGATTCGCAGGCCACTACCGAGACCCATTTGGATTCCGGTATGCCGCGAGACTCTTCGATTAAGGATCCTGCAGATGTCTCTACCTTGGATGGGTCTGGAGCCACTGAGCAGGCACCAGCTTCCTAGGAAGTTCTTCGCATTACTGATATTCGACACAAACCAGCGACTTCTTTCGCATCTTCAATTGTTTCTAAAACTATTGAGTTTCTAAGGCCCAAGGTATGAACTACGCCTAAAAAAACGATGACCCAAACTCAAGCATCTGCTTCCATGCCCCAGTCTTAAATACTTAAAATGGTGGAAGACCTTATTATACTTATTAGGGGAAGCCAGCCTACCCCAGCAGCTTTATCTGACCAGGAGTCTGACGAATCTGAGGTTTTAGAATATGAACACATGCCCTTGTCTGCTTCTAAGGATTCAAATGCAGAGGAGTCCATTCCCTCTGCCTCTCCTCAGGAGGATTTTTCTTTTGGTGAAACCCTACATACTTTGAGAGAACATTTCCATTGGGAATGTCAGGATTATCCTCAGTCCAAAAAGAGACTCCGGGAATTTTTAGATTTACCACAGCACAGACCCTTAGCTGTTCTTCCTGTGCTGGATGTTGTGGATGATGTTTTTATGTAATCTAGCTTAACTCCTGACACCCTATCACCTGCTCCCAGGAAGCCTGGCTGGTATTACAGAGTCCCTGACTCAAAATCCTACTGCAGACCCAGAGGTCATCTCCCAGGGACCTAAAGGAATAAAAGTAACCATAGCCAAGAATCCCACCCCTTCGGACAGGGATTCACGAGCTTTAGACAGATTGGGTAAAAAAGTATACACCTCTGCAACTCTTGCCATTAGAGCACTAAATTGTCAGTTCCACTTGCTGAAATACCAGCAACATACAATGGAACTCCTTAAACAAAAATGATATACCTTTCCAGCTTGTGCAGAAAATAAAGAATTGCAGGAGCTTATGCATTCTGCAAACCAAGTTACTAAGCACACCTTGCAGTGTGGTTTTGATGCCCTAGAATCATCCTGTAGGGCAGCAGTCACAGGTTCTGTACTTAGAAGGCATGCTTGGCTTAAGGAACAGACCTTGCCAGACCATGTCAAATCAAAACTATTGGATGTACCATTGCACAAAGACAATTTGTTTTGCACCAAGGCAAAAGAGGTCTTAAAAAAGATTGAAGAAAAGGCAAAATCTATGCAGACAGTTAGACTTCTTGAAAGTCCAGCCTCCGAGGTTTAGTAGGCATTTCCCCTCCAAGCACTGGTCCTTTCCAGCCCCCTTAAGGCCAGCTCAGACTAGACCTAGGGGAAGCAGACCCCCCAGACAGCAGTCCCAGGGAATGCAGAGATCTAAGCAATGGAGTTCCTCCACTTCAAAAACAGGGAGTGCTAAGCCACCCCCTTATGGAAAGAGCTCACAATGACTTTACAACTACACCCCTTACCTCTGCCTACCTGCTTGTGCACCTAGGAGGAAAACTCTCCTTTCATGCAAAAAACTGGGATTCCATCACCAACGACTGATGGGTACTCAACATAGTGTCTCAGGGATACAGATTTTATTTCCACACACTGCCAACCCCAAAGGGTTCCCAGATTTTCCTCCAAACCAGTGGGCAGAGGCCAAAAACCAAGTCCGTTCCCTGCTCTCCATGATTGTAATACAACCTGTTCCTGCAGACCAAATAGGCCAAGGTTTCTATTCCATGCTTTTCCTGGTACCCAGAAAAGAGGGCACCTGGCGCCCAATCCTCTATCTATAAATTAGAAACATCTTCCTGGTGATACCAAAATTCAAAATGCTCACCCTCCAGCAGCTGCTACCCATGCTCACCAAGGACGCTTGGCTAGCCACCCTAGGTCTAAAAGAGGCCTACCTCCACATTCCTGCAGGGAATCATGCAGGAAATACCTTTGTTTCTGGGCAGGATATCAGCACTTTCAGATCTCTGTGCTTCCCTTTGGCTTATCCACTGCTTCCAGAGTTTTCACAAAATGCCTGGCTCCTGCCATTGCTTTTTGCAGACAAAGGAATATTCAAATTTACCCTACTTAGATGACTGCCTGATTCAGGCAGACATTCAGGAAAAGCTGTTACAGCACCTGACCTTTGTAAAGGACCTACTGACCTCCCTGGAGTACACTATAAATGAAAAGAAATCCAAACTGGTCTGCACTCAAAATTGTATTCCTGGGAGCAAGCCTGGACAGAGCATCCCAGATGGCATTCCCTTGATCCAGAAGAATAAGCCCATCTGACAGGCTACTTCTCTCATCTAGCCACCAGAACCCAGTTATCCGCAAGGAAAATCCTGCAAGCTGTAGGGTTCTTAGTATCCTGCACTCTACTCATTCCATATGCCAGACTGCATATGAGGAAACTTCAATGGTACTTAAAAAGCCTTTGGTGTCAACACTCTCAGGACCTGGAAACTATCATGCCTATGATACCTTGTCTAAGGAAAGATTTTCTTTGGTGGACAGCAGCATGCAGCCACAACAAGGGCATTTCCTTTTCACAACCCCATGCCACTTAGACCCTAAACACAGATACTTCACAATATGCCTGGGGTGCACACCTGGATGGGCAGGTGCATTCAGGGCCATTGGAGCCCAAGTCATATGCACCTGCACATCAACCAAAAAGAGATGCTAGCTGTTCAGCACGTTCTGACAGCTTTCAGACTCCTACTATCCCCGGCGCCTCTACTGATCAAAACAGACACCACAGTGATGTGGTACATCAACAAGCAGGGAGGAACTCACTCCTATACCCTCTGCAGGCTAGCCATGACCCTTTGGCACACGGCTTCAGTCATGCAAATTCACCTGCTAGCATAATTCCTGCCAGGCTCCCAAAACTTTCTGGCAGACAACTTAAACAGAAACCTCCTAGACCCACACAAGTGGCGGCTAGACCACAGCACCTTCAACCTCATAACCCAGAAATGGGGCACCCCGAAGGTGGACCTGTTTGCCACCTACAACAATCAACAACTCAGCAATTTCTGCACCAGGGAACCTCACAGCAAAGCCTGGAAAGTGGATGGCCCTATCCATCCAATGAGTAAACCTCTCAATCTATGCATTTCCCTTACTGTCTCTATTCACAAGTGTACTACTCAAAATAAGGAAGGAAAAACCAAGAGCAATCTTGATTGCCCCAGACTGACCACGCCAGCACTGGTACCCACTGCTGTGCAGTTGGTCACGCCTGCCTCCATGGCACCTACCTCAGATCCCAAATCTCCTCACCCAGCAGAATGGTGAATTCATGCATCCACAATTGCAGACCCTGAACCTGGCTTATTCCCTGATCTCCCCTCCAGCTGCCAGCCTAAGCAAGCAAGTCCTGGATGTTATATGTGAGGCCAGACGCCCAAGCACTAGAAAATCATATGCTGATAAGTGGAAAAGGTATTGCACCTGGATCCAGGCTAAGGGAGCTGATGCAGCACAGCCCTCCCTGTCTCTCATCCTGGATTACCTAGCAGATCTACATCAAAGGGGCCTATCCTTCTCTTCTATTAAAATTCATGCCTCTGCCATCTCTGCTCATTACAGCACAGAGCCACCTCTCTTTTCTCACCCTCTCATCAAACAGTTCCTAGGAGGGGCTAACAATTTAAGCCACCCAGAAGAGCTCCTACCCCAGCTTGGGACCTTAATTTTGTGTTGGAAAAGCTCACTCTACCCCCTTTTGAGCCTGCAGCTTCAGCAGATTTAAAATTCCTCTCTTGGAAAACAGCCTTGCTTCTGGCCATCACCTTAGCTAGAAGAGTTTGAGCTACAAGCGCTCATGGCTGTGGAGCCTTTCATCATTTTTCATGCTGGCAGGGTCTCCCTCAAGACTAACCCAACCTTCATGCCTAAAGTGGTGTCCAGTGTGGCTCTTAACTAATCTATTCATTTTCCCACCTTTTTCCCCCCAAGCCTCATAATAAGGGGGAAAGGATCCTGCACTCTGTAGTTGTGCGCAGACAGCTTAGATTCTACCTAGATAGGACTAAGCCCTTTAGGAAAACTGACCAGTTGCTACTCAGCTTTGCAGCAGGGATGGAGGGCAAGGCCATATCCAAGCAAACAATCTCCAAATGGATAGCACAATGTATCCATTTCTGTTACAAACACCACGGGAAACCAACCACACAGGGGGTCAGGACACATTCCACAAGGGCAACCTCCACCTCTGCAGCTTTCCTCATAGGGGTCCCTACCAGCGACATCCTGGAGGCTGCAACATGGAGTTCTGTTCATACCTTCACCAAGCATTACCACCTGCCTATCTTTTCAAAATCCAGGGCAGGCTTTGCAACCGCAGTCTTGCAGGACATACTAGCCAGCCTCACCTGTTCTTGACTGCCGCCACCCTTTACTTCAGCTTTGGGAATCAACCCAAGTGTGACGACTGCAACAGTGAAACACAAAGAACATAGTACAGTTGTGTACACTTACCATAAATGTAGATGTTTGAGTATATTCACTGTTGCAGTCCTGGTTTCCCACTCTCCATCCCCCTGGTCTCTTCCTCACTCTCTACAAGGATTTTTGGTATTTACTTTCTACTGGTGGTGTTTTTCCACCATAACCTAGCTCCGTATTTGGGGGCTCCTGACATTTGGGGCAAGAAAAACTGATGTAATGGTGTTGACTGCCTGATTTTATACCACTGACGACCTGACCTCAGTCCTGGAGCGACAGCAACCGACAAAGAAATATTAAGCCTCTAGTATTCGGGCCGACTGAGGGCTACCCCTGGCAGGATAACCCAAGTGTGATGACTGCAACAGTGAATACACTCGAACATCTACATTTATGGTAAGTGTACAAAACTGTACTTTTCAGTGGCAGTGTTGTACGGAAAGGGATTGGGAGTATTGGGTTTACATGGGTGGAGCAGGTTGACAGAGCTCCAGAATTTTTTGGGATTTTTGTGAGGGCTGCGTTTGTTAGAGGAAAAATAAGCTCTCTTATTTTTGACTAGTTTTTTGGTCTGGTTTCGGAGGTCTCTGTATGTCTGAAGTAAGGGAAGGGACTTAGTTTTAACCCAGGATTTCCAAGTGCTATCTCTTTTGTGCATGATTAGTCAGGTTTGTTTTGTAAGCCAGGGGGCATAATTGGATTTAATTCTGATTTTTCTAGAAGGGGTGATAGAATCAAGAGTGTCAGGGAAAATCGTATTGAAGAACTTTACAGCCGCATTGAGAGGGTGGTGGTATAGGAAGGACCAATTGATGCCAGATAGTTGTTAAAAGTGTCTGGGTCAAAGTGAGTGAGGTTCTGGCATATTCTGTAAGTATGGTCTTTGGGAAAATGTTAGGTGAGTCTATGAATAAAGGTTGGGGAGTGATCACTTAGAGTTTGGATGTATGCCGGGGGGTGGGGGGTCAGGGTAGGTGAAGTAAAAAAGTGGGAATAAGAGATGGACAAGAAAATGCCGCAATTTAAGTAGTTTAGCTAAGCAGTACTTAATCAAATAAATTAGGGAACAAGCAGTAATAATTAATACGAAAGTCACCCTGTTCATTAATATGAAATTCAATCTATTGTCACCATAATTTCACAGAAAGCAGAGTAATTCATTGCCAGTAAACTTTTCCAGCTATTTGTTGCTACTTAGTAATGCATGCCAACACAACTGAGCAATATGGTGGCAGGGCATAAAATTACAATAAAGTCACTCAGTTTCCACACAGTGCAGTAACAGAATAGGCACTCAAATAAGCTAAGTTAGTGAAATCTAACTAACACAGGTTGAAACAGCACAGTGGCCGAACACCGATGAGAGCACTCGGTACCAATTTAAAAGCAGTAACAGCAGTGTGTTCTAGTAAGCTATTTAACAAAATTGGACTAAGTCAAGCTGACACAATGCATTTCCAAACTGTGAACAGTAAAATGCAGCAAGTTTAACAGTAAAAGGTCATTACTTCCTTAAAGTAAGTAAACCTACAACTGCAGACTAAATAGGAAATGACCGAGACAGCATAGATAGTGTACAGGTTGGTTTATACACTTAAACAATTTAAAAGCAGTAAGAACAATGTTTACTAGTAAGCTTTTTAACAAAGTCAGACTAAGACAAGCTGAAACAGTGCATTTCCAAACTGTAAATAGTAAAATGTAGGAAGTTTATCAGTAAAAGGGGATTACTTAAAATAAGTAAACCTACAATTGCATTCTAAATAGGAAATGACTGAGACATCATAGAAATTGTACAGGTGGGGTTATACACTTAAGCAAGTTGCATAACAGAAGTACTAACACACCAGTCTTAAGATAAATTAAACAGAAACAGATGCCATTGAATCTTCTACATCACAAATGGTACAGTAAACTCTCAGTTAACCAGCACCCATGAGGATTGGTAGATGCCGGATAACTTGTTTCTGGTTGCTTGAGAGTTACTATTAAAAATAGGCCAGACTAATACTGTACCCTGTACTATTTGTTTGGTTTAACTTGTTTGCAGGTTGAGAGGGAATTTATTCCCATCTTCTTTTTAAAACTCTACTATGGTGGTGGTGGTGCTGCGGTAGTGTTGTCGCCTCACAGTAAGACACTGTCCGGTTCGATTCTCAGCTAGAGCGTCTTCTGCGTGGAGACATGAGTGAATGGACGTACCTTCGTTGAAGGTTGTGTGTCAGAGCTGGCAACTCGGTACGTAAAAATCAACTGCCAACCATTAGCAGGCCGGAGTTCTGCTGGGGCAACCCCTAACCGGGAAAAGCCGAAAGACACAACAACAACTTTTAAAACTATAAAACTCTAAAAACATAAGGCATGTCTCTGCTGGGGAAAACAAAGTATAACACATGAAAATTGTACTTTAGTTCTTCGATATTTTTTTGACAGCTGCTTGAGAGTGCTGGTTGCTTGAGTTCCAGTTAACCGAGAGTTTACTGTACTTATAGTTGTGCACACTACTGAGGGACGCCTGTGGGACAGAGAGAAACAGAGTGGTCAGGAGAGGTTTTTAGTATTTCAAAATTGCGTCACAGCTCAGGGGAGGAATAAGTAAACTCTCAAGAGGTAGAGATGGGGGATAAACAGGATTGACGGGCTGGGAAGCTTACAATAAGACTATGTTAGTATACCAAGTGAAGGAGGGAGGCTAAGAGCCAGGACTTGGAGGAAAGCTGTGAAAAAGCAGGTTTGACAGGGCTAGGAAACTTACAATAGAATTATGTTAGGAGAACAAGAGAAGGGGAGGCTAAGAACAGGATTTGGAGAAAGCTGTGATATGAGATAAACAATCATCCAGCTAGCCCAGTTCAGTACCTAAAGGCGTCTGTTTGTCTATGTGAACTCAAAAGCAGATTTAGTAGAGCATCAGGGAGGTAGAATATAAAATAAATGCAAAGCTTTGGAAAACTGTATGTTTGTTAAAATAAACGGGAGAATAAAATATAAGAATAAAAAATAAATGTAATATATAAGATAAAATGTAAAAATATAAAATAAATGCATCTGTGCAGTTGATTTGCACATGTTCATAGTTATTGATAAAATGATGTCTGCTTCTCTTAAAAGCCAGCTGCTTATTTCATTGTTATACCACATCTCATTCTGTCTCTTATTGGTCATGCAGCTCACCAAACTGAGTCTTTAGTTCTACTGAGTAGCTTGCATCTGTATTCTCTGTAGAACGTTATTTTTTTTGTAACAGTTATGTATTAAATGGAAAATTCTTTATTGCTCATTTTGGGAGGTGAGTACTGTTAAGTGCTCGAAAAAAGGGTACACAGGCATTTTACCATGTCAAATTAAAGGTATGTATAGCTAGGCATGTTATAGTCCCCATAATTGCTTGCTTGGTATTGTTCCTGTGTACCTTATTGGCTGACCATTATTACTAAACGTTTCTGCTGTTTGTTCAATTTTGTCTTCCTCCTCATCAAGAAAAGAAAAGAAAATGAGTCAATATCTTTATGGGTTCTCTCTTAGCAACATACAAGAGTGCTGCACACTTATTTTTTCGGGCTTTTTAGCTCATCTGTTTCAAGTGAGGAATAAATCAGTTTTCTGGATCCATAGTCTCCTGTTTTCTGTTAAGTTGGCTTTAGTTGAATTCCAGGTGCACGTCCTTAGGCCATTTTCCACTGGCAGTTATAGATCAGCACTTCCCAATCTACACGATGTTGAAAGATTTATTCAGTTATGGCAAATGTCTTCAGCTCTTACTCTGTCTCCATTTGAACCTGCAGCCTCGGCAGACCTAAAATTCTTTACTTGGAAAACAATTTTAGTAGTAGCAATGACATCAGCCAGATGAATTTCAGTGTTACAGGTACTGTCATGCAAACCTGCATACTTGGTTTTTCACAAGGATAGAGTCTTCCTTAAAAACAATGCAAACCTAAATCAGTCCTTAAATTTACCAGTGTTTTCCCTAGGTATTCCAACAAAGAAGAATGCATGCTGCATATGTTAGATGTCCACAGACAACTCAGATTCTACAGTCACTGAACAAAACAATTCAGAAGAGAATTATTTGTTCATTTCATTTTCAAAACCAAAGTTTGGGAGAGCAGTGACAAAGGTTACTGTGTTCAGATAGCTGTAACTCTTGTCTGTCATAATAAGAATTTTCCCTTTCTACATAAACCAAAGGCTCGTTCAGCTAGGTCAGTTTCTACCTCAACAGCCTACCCTATAGTACAGGGGTGTCCAACCTTTTCAGTTGTAAGGGCCGCATTGAGTCAACAGAAATGGTCTGAGGCCGAATGTAAAATATATTATTGTAGACGGCAAGTGAGGACCAAAAAAAAAAAAAGGTCTCACGTATACTGAAGAGCAAAAAAAAAAAAAAAAAAAAAAAAAAAAAGGTCTCACATATAAAAAAGCTTTCATACAGAAACATTGAAGTTCCACATTCAACAGAAGTAGCTCCGTATTTAGTTGTTTTTGATTGACCCGTATAACAGGTATACGGGCTAATCAAAAAAAACTAAGCAGAGGCTGCCCCTGGCTGTGTTCAATCAATAAATTAATAAATGCATAATATTTGCCCTAAAATTCAATATCTCATTCTAATTATTAAAAAAAACTGTTAAATCTAACATCTGTTTAACTACAACAAAGTTTATTTGTTAAAAAAAAAAAATTTACAGGTAACATCAAAGTTTATTTCTAAAAAAAAAATTACAGGTACGAACCCTTCAATTTCTATATGAGATCACACCTGTGATTTTGCTGGTTTCCTAAAGATGTCCATGTCTTCCATCATGTCCTTAATGCCCATATGTTGTCCAAAGCACTCATGTATTCTTCTGTTTCTAGCTTTGGAATCTGTCCCTGAAATATGGCACTGGCAATACCAGGAATGATGAGACTTTTACTTCTTAAAAAATGAACAATTTGTATTTTTACATTTGTTTCACTGTCACTAACAGATGGTAGAACACGTTTAACTTTGGTTCACCCACTTACTGTGGAGACACATATCAGGAGGTTCAGGCTGTCAAGTCAGGATTGTTCTTTAGTGTAGTAAAGTAGACAAACATTATGAGCATAACCTTTTTAATGTGAACACTGAGCTTGTTTTTTTGATACCAGTGCATCTATATCGGGTTTGATAGATGTAGTGGCGATGCGAAGAGTATTTTCAAGATGCTCATCTGAAATTTTTGTTCTGATTTTATTTTTGTATGCTTCATACGAGAAAAAATTGCTCGCAAATGTACGTACTCCCCAACAGAGATGTCATGAACAGGGCATGTTCGTGAAGTGATGGATATTTTTCTTTGGGTAGGTATAACTTATAAAAGTCAAATAAAGATGCTTGCAGAAATTTTTCTTTAAGTTGCATATCTGACTGCAATTCTATGCATTCCAGTTGCAGGTTTGCAGGCAACATGTCGATGTCAACTGAGAATGGAGTAGCAAATATACTGAACTGTTGTTGGTGTTTTCTAAAATCTTGAAATCTACTCTCAAACTCTTGTGATAAACTATTAAGTAATGTTGCATATTTTTCAGTATTTGCATGGCTTTGCTCAGACAGTGTTGCAAAGTGAATGAAGCTATTGTTCTTAATCTGACTGTGCCATAATTTTAGTTTCATTTCAAATGCCGTCACTGTTTGAAACATGTCATTTATTAATAGATTTTCCCCTTGGAGGTGCAGGTTCAGGTCGTTTAAATGAGCAGTGATGTCTACTAAGAAGGCTAAATCAGCCATCCAGCTTGCATTTTCAAATTCGGGTACAGGCTTTCCTTTTAACTCCATAAAGGACTTTATTTCATCTCGTAAGTCATAGAAGCGTTTCAGCATTTTTCCACGACTTAACCACCTCACTGCAGTAAAGTACAAGATGTCTCCATAGGTAGATTCCAAAGTAGTCAGAAACTCCTGAAACTGGCGGTGATTTAATCCTCTGGATCTTATAAAATTTATTGTTTTAACAACAACATTCATAACATGTTCCATTTTAAAGTCTGTGCAGACAAATTTTCTTGATGTATAATGCAGTGGTACTTCATGAAACGCACATTACTGATCTGTTTTGCATCTTCTTCCATCAGTGTTGTTAGTCCTTCCCTCTTTCCAACCATAGCTGGAGCACCGTCAGTTACTATGCCAGACAGGTTTCTGATGGTCAAGGAAAATCTTGCCAGTGTTTCTTTTACTGCCTTGTAGAGATCAGCAGCCTTCGTTGTGTCTTTCAGTGGAACCAGACAGGCCAGTTCTTCAGTAATATTGAAATCGTTGTCAACACCACGAATAAATATGGCAAGTTGTGCCGTATCTGTAACATCAGTGCTGTCATCCAAAGCTATGGAGTAAAACTTGAAAGTTGCACACCGAGATTCCAACGTATTTTCAATAGATTTGGCTATATCTTCCACACGCCTTGCGATTGTCTGGTGTGATAAACTGATTTTAGAAAATTCTGATTTTTTTTCAGGGCAAATTATGTCTGCTACACTTTCAAGGCATTCTTTAACAAATTCACCATCGGCAAATGGCTTGGATTTTTTCGCAATTAAATTTGCTACAACATAACTTGCCTTCAGTAAAGAATCCTGCTGAGTAGCTGATTTTTTGAAACAGCTGTTGTTGAAATGTAAGACTTTTTTTAATTCTGATATTTTCTGTTTACGGGACACTCCTTGCAATTCACTTAATTTGGGGTGCGTTTGAATATAATGCCTTTTCAAATTGTAGTCCTTGAAAACGGATACCACTTCTCTGCATACTAAGCAAAGTGCTTTATTGTTAGATTCAACAAAGAAGTACTCATCAGTCCATTTTTCCTGAAAGACTCTCCTTTCATCCGCTATCTTGTGTTTCACGGTTTTGGTTGGACAGGATGCAGAAGCCATGCTGAAAAGTAAAAAAGGAGTAACTAACTACTTTATTCCTAGTTATATAATTTTTAAAACAATGGCTAACAATTTACATTAAAAAATAAGGAAATAAAAATTAAAACTATCCATAGTTGTAGTATATGTCAATGGTGTTGGAGGGATCATTTCACATCTGCAACATAACACAAAAATATCCCTGGGGTGAATTTACAGTTACCCATCCAGTTGACCAGATTACATATGAGGAGGGCCAGTGAGGCACTTTGTTTCATTTGTAGTACTAATGCCATTAGTCTTCAAAACAGCCATTACGCATAAAGCACATCACATTTACTGTGACTGTTGGTCTGCACTTTGTGCCAGTAACACTGGGCATTTTGAAAAGTTCTTCATATAATTCATGAAATTCAGATGGACTGTGATAGAGCTATGAACATGTATGGTTAGCATGTAATCAATAGTTTCTTACTGCTACAAGAATGGCAGCTTTCAATGACATAATCAGAGCTTTACCATCAAGTTAAATACGGTGTACTTTGCATGCTACCCAAGAAAAGTCATTCACTTGCAATGAAAAAAACTGGCACACACTGACACTGTCATTAATTCACTACTACTGTACTACCAATTCATACTGAAAACCACTCCAGCCGTCCCAAGTAGGTAAAATGTCAACATTAGCAGCCCTACAGTATTACAATCCACAAAATTAAGCCAACAAATTTGCAATAAAGTAAAGAATTCACATCACTGACTTAATAAAACAATTCTGAATAAGAGGGTCTCACCCAAACCAATGACTGGTGCCATACACATGACCGCAAGCTGAATGCCAACAAATGCATCATCATCCCTTTTGGCCCAAAGTTTTGGGGAAAGCGGCTGTGAGGCTGCCAGCCCAGCTAGATGTTATTTTGTATGTACATAATTCTATGTGTCATTTTTGAATATTAATATGCTTCCTATGCTTGTCTTATAAATGTAAAAAAACTATATGTATGTGTATATTAAAAACTATTGGTGCAGAAGTGTGTGTTGAACTGTATGTTCTGTACTGAGCTTCAATAATGTAACCAGTGTACCCTGCTGGAAAAAAGCAGAAATGTCTGTATAATAACTATATATATACCTATGCAGATGTGTGCTGTAATGGTAGAAGTTGGAACATACAGAGTTAATTTGCAAACACTGACCACTAAGTCAAGAAAAGAAGTGAATTGTTTTACAACTGTCTGTAATGGTAGAAGTTGGAACATACAGAGTTAATTTGCAAATGCTAGCTAAGAAAACAAGTGAATTGTTTTACGACTGTGTTTATCTCATCAAGAAGACAGGATGTCTACACTGCAGCCAGAAGTTCTTTTGTCTGGAAACAGAAAAAATGACAGGTTTCAAATGTAAAACTGTTTACTACTGTTTTATGATTTCCAGTTCCAAGGCTTGCCTTAGGCACATTTCTGAGAGATAAGTAACCTCTCTTAGGGACAGAGTGCAATATAGCAAGATTAGTAGATGTTTTCAGTATTTGAGACTGTCCTGCAATGTTGTTTAACATATTTCCTGCGATTCTGAACTGTGCCACTTTATTCATTGAGTTATTGAATATTGTCTTAATAATAAACAATATTAAACCTTTTAATTGTGGCTGGTTAATTTATTTAAAATTTTAAATATTTTGTCATAATGCCTTGTTTTGTATGTAATTTGCACTCATGAGTAACACATGCTTACTTCAGTAATTGCAACAGGCAATTGTGAAATTCAGGAATGCTTCAAACACTTCAAGCACAAATGCAGTGAGATGTTCACAGACTAGCTTACATAGTCAGTTAACAGACAGACATGCAGACAGATAGATACCTACTGGAAAAGGTCACAATCAATAACATATTGACCTCTGTTTCATATTAGTTTGATGGACGTTCACTAGACTACAGATTTAAACACCCCTTTCTTTCGAGTCATTTTGCCTAGTATAGACAGCACTGAGGAATAACCAATGGAACAGTATAACTGAAATATTGCTCAGCAATCTATTCCTCATCTAACAGACAACACATACTGCTTATGACTTAGTTAAAATGTTTTTTTAAATACAGAAGTTAAACAAGGGAGTAATCAGGAAGAAAGACAGAAAATGTGACTGTATTTTCCTTTGGCTAGCAAGAGGAGGTAATTTTATTAGAGCGACCTAACAATTTAAAAGCATTTAAAGAAGCACAGTTACAGCAATCAGGAGTGACACGAGCAATCAGAGGTCAGTAATATGTGGTTGTAATGAATTATTCAGACTGTGTATAATTACCAAGTAATTTTACAAATGAGTCAGCATAGTTCAATATATTACAGTTAACAAAACTGGTCTGTTGAATATGTTAGAGAGGCCATCAAATAAAAATGACTGAATGAAATTAAGCCAAAGATGTAGCTGTTAAGAAAAGGAATAATCTATCAAGCAAAAAACTTTCTGCTCCCTCAAAGTTCACAAAGCAGAGCATAACAACTACTTCCTTCACACAAAGCTCAGACATAGGGCAATTCTAAATAAAATAATCAGATGTGCTGTGCAGTTACAATGGCCTGTGTTTCCAGCCTGGTACGGGTTGCAAAATGATGAAAATCTTGCCAAACAACCAACTTAACTACAAGCATGAACCAAAATAATTTTCATTTAAAAGTGAACAAAACTATGCAGCAAATCAAGCACTGCAAAACATCCAGGACTGGTTTGTTAAAAGTCTTCTGTAGATGCAGACACTTTATTCGCGTCATGCATTAACTTTTTCATGTGCTTTGAAAAATACATCTACAGTTGCATTTCACACAGTACAGTCCGGAACATCTCACTAGTAAACTTCAGTAATCCCTCCCTTTTAACGAATTTTTACACTACAATAAACAATTAAAAAAAAAAAAAAAGCTCAAACACATCCAGCAAGACACAAAATATGCAGAGCTGTTGTTGGGGGCTGCAACAATAATGAAAGCTGGTGCGACCAAATAAGCACAGTACTTTACTGATGGATCTGAGAATTGTGGCATTCTGAGCAAACCTGCTCACCTACTGCGCTCTGAGTTAAACAGGTTTGCTATCCATGTTGCGTTACAAAAGGGTGCTCAAGAGCTGCATTTTCAGTGATGTGGAAAAACTGGGTCAAGATAGTGACGAAAGTCCTTAATTGTTGTGTGCCTCAAAATGTCACAGTATCTTTAACAGCCATCTGTGGTATTATGAAAACAGGCAGAAGGGACTTTGGTTTCATGTCTAAGGAAGGCACCTATGAATTTTATAATAAATAATAACAAAAGCCATAGCGCTCAAGTGTACCTCATTATTAGGAACATACCTCATTTGGGGTCTTAAAAAGTTCATGTTCCTCAAAGTTCCTCAAAGTTCCACATTGAAAGACTCTGTCACACATTCACTGTTAGGATTTGTAAGTGAAATCCATGGTAAATAGAAATGAATCATATTAATTCATTAAAATATCTTCTTTATAAGTAAAACCAGCATATTTTAACTATCCTATGGCCTTCCTAGTTGAAGTTGTTAGTAAGCCATTATGTGTTCCACATTTTGCCCATTTGTTCCACATTATCAGAGCTAGTGTTCTTCATTTTGGAGATGGAAGGTTGAGAGCTATGACAAAAGTAGATACAAGAAATTAATTTATTAAACTTCACATCTAAAGGCATTAGCCGAGCCTCTAAGTGTGATATATGAAGTTTATTAAATTAACTGCTTGGGCATGCTGCTGTCATTTATTATATAATAATAATACATATTTGTGCTGGTTGTTTAATATATCTCTGAAGTTTAGCATCCTCCATGAAGTGTGACAGAATATGAAGACTACTGCTTGTGCAAAGATGGAACCACAGCTCCTCACACCTTAAGCATCAAAAGGCAAGTGTGCAAACTGATGTGACACTGACATTCTTAGTGAAATATGCATAACTCCAGGGCTAAAGTAACAGAAGCCTACACTAAAATGAATGCAATCAGTGGGTTGAGCCACTGACAAGATATTATGTATTTTATATCAACTTTCTGGACTTTATTCTGGCTTTCTGACAGCTAGCCTCTTACTAGTATTGTGACATCCTACCTAGGAGATGACCTATAAACAAGTCAGTCTTATGCAGCAACTGCTGTGACACCCTCAGGTTACAATAGCTCCACAAATGCCCATGGAGTACATAACTACAATCATGTCAAAAAAGCTGACAAGTATTCCAAAGAAGGCAAAACAAGCAAACTCCTTGGCCACTCAGCATCTGCTTAACATTAGATATATTATTCTCTGCACCCATACATCGGTAGTAATAAATTGCCAGGCTGGTAGATGCAGAGAAAAATGACCCCCGACTGCTTCCAGAGGAAAGCAATTTGGCCGTTGCTCAGGAGTGCTAGTAGGGTCGACTGGAGAAGGAATCTCTGCACATAGTTATAAGTGAATTGGCTCACTGGCCAAACCTTTATCCTGAATTTGCCTACTGATGCTGCAAGCAGTAGTGCTAAAAATGGGAAGATGATGATTTTTAATCTGTATGTTTCTTACATAGCAGATTACATTCAAGGAGAAAAAGATAATGCATTTTTCTCATAGACTAGTCTTAAAGCACACCCACATAACTTCATGCAGAGTTTACCTAGCTGTATGGTTGTTAAACCAGATTTCAGCCCACAAACCTTTCCTTCACTGTTCTGCTTGAAAATCACAAACAAGGTGCTGGCAGGTGAAAGGGCAGCAGTCACAACCTAGCTCCCTTTTTGAAATTATTATTGCTGCAAAAGGGAAAAAGTTCCACAAAATGACAATATTTTACCCGGTGGCTGCTCACTGACACTTGATTGTCACTTTTTAATTATTATGCCTATGACCTATAAGCCAAGATATATCAAATGTGATTAAATTGTCTCTTAGAATTAATTGTTAAAACATTTTCATTGCTGACTTTCAGCAAAAATCACACATCCTGACTAAAATACAACTCAAACTCAGTCTGAAAAAAAAGTTGTAAAAAGTGCATCAAATTTTATTTATACTGTAACTCAGCTACTATATATTTTTCTTTTATATACCCATGGTTCATTTATTTGCAGAGGAGAAACTGTTTACTATTGTAATATGGATAAATCTTCACAATGAATAATGAGAAACAGCCAGATGAACGACAATGCAACCAGTTTACTTAATGATCAAAAACTCATGGTGAGTATCTACTTCACCAGATCGTTAAGCCCTTTAGGAGGGAAAGTGACACAAAATTCTATAGTACCTGCATAAGATACACTTTTAGTTTGGAGTCTGAATCATAACTATAATAAATATTGAACTTGTAACAAGCACAGGATTATTCACTACAAATGTGAGAAGTGTTGACTCTGCTAGCTAGACTGAATGAACATTTGTACTGCTCAAATAAAATATTTGTGATTAGTTTGGCAGCACAAGGAATAAAATAAGCATATTCAATGTCTTACTCAAGTAAGACAACGACAACAAAAGTGAGCATTCATTTCTAAGAGGTGTCAATAAAAATTGGCAAAGCTTCCTCCCAAGTCCAGTTCTATTTGTCAAGTTCAGTTAAGGTCAGTTAAGCCCAGTTGCTGCAGCTCATACAAGCATATATAACTTTTGACAGAGTGCTCTTCCTTGCCGTACAATCCCGTACAATACATGCTCACAATTACTTTTACCAAGGGGTGGGCAAGCTAACAAACATCTCTATATTGCCATATGAATAAAAACGTTTACAAAAAATATTTTAACACTACTGTTTTAACATATCTTGTATCATTCACAATGTTCAGTCTACTTACTATAACTATAAGCTTACCTGTTAATGTAGATTAGAAGATGTGCAGTAAATCCCCCTCGCTCAATTCTTTCTGCCGCGATCTGCAAATCCTCTTCCTTCGGCTCTTTAGCGCGAATGCATCTACCGACGCAAAAACTACGGAATGGTGCTTTGGCGCACACCAGCTGAAAGACGCTCGCATTAAAAAAACAGGCAAAAAGTAATTTGGCGCATGCGCAGAACAGCGGAACGATGCGGACATGAAAAGAAACGGGGAAAAAAAGTAAAATTTTAACTTAAGGGTCACGGGCCGCATGGAAGAGCTCTGAGGGCCGCGGGTTGGACACTACTGCTATAGTACTTTCCATTGAGTGCTGTGGCCACTTGTTCTATGGTATGTACATTTGTGTCTCTGTATAAACTGGATGCACAGTCCAGGTCATGTTCCTCCTTTGGTTCCAACATACTTAGGATTGTCCTTCTTTGATAACACCCAGTTTACAGCTTGGGATTCTGTCCCATATGTTTGAAACGGATGAAAATAGACAACATTGGATACGAAAGTTACATACTTACCATAATGTCAGATCCATGTTGTCTGATTTTTGTCCGGTTTAAATCCCTTCCTCCTACCCCCTTCCAGATTATCAGCTGTGGCTTCAAGGTGATTTGAGTACACCCCTTATTCCTTGTGTGTACACGGTCATGTCAGACTGTGTCCCTTTTTCTTCAACAACTTGAGAATGTGTAACCAGAGGGTCCCTTATATAGAATTATCCAGTTTCTGGTAAGTTTGGGGGGTGGGGGGCAAACTTGCTCTGAGTAACTGAAATGGAGTGTAGTGAAATTATGGGTTGGGGAGGAATTACAGCTCTGGATATGAAGAAGCTTCAGAGTCTGAGCCGAGGTCAGATCTTACTGAATTCGACAACCCATATGTTTGAACTGGATGAAAATCAGACAGCATGGAGAGTACAGTTGTGTAAAATCTTAACTTAATGGTAGACGTCCTTGCCTTCACAGATGGCAGTATCCCTTACTAATGGGGATTTCCTGCCGTGAATATCTTCATATGGCCAGTTTACAAAAGATTTCCATTGCTTTAAGGTACGCTGAACGTCACCTGCTTTATTGCTTGTATAAGGTAGGGCATCCTCAGAGCAGATTGCCCCAGTAATAACAGCAGTCCGAGGAAAACCAAGGAGAAACTGCACAGCCAAGAGGGGAGAAAGACCAGGGGGAGGGAGTGAATACTGCAGCAGTGAAGGCAAGGACATCCACCGTTATGATAAGATTTTACACAGCTGTACTATGTCCTTACATTCACTGCTGCAGTATTCTTTACTAATGGGAGAGTGCAAAAAGCCCAAGAAGAAACCTGGGAGGAGGAAGCAGCAGAGCCCTCCAAGAAGCCATGAAGAATGGCAGCAGCAAAACCAGCTCTGACTCTGGAGATACCATCCAACTGGTAATGTTTGGTAAAGGTATGCACAGAAGTCCAGGTCGCAGCTTCAAGAATAGAATTAGCATCCAAGCCTTTGAAAAAAGCATCAGAAGTAGCCACAGCTCTAGTGGAATGAGCCTTAATAGGTTCATAGGGTGGTACTAGGCTAATAGAAGAAGGAAGGCTCTCGCCACGAAAAGTGTAATAAAAGGAAATATCCTTTGAAATTCAAGAGGAAATAATTTGCTTGGAAACAGCCAAACCCAAAGACCTAGGATGAACAGAAACAACTGGTCAGACTTCCTAAAAGCTTTATTTTTATCCAAATAAAATCTGATCTGTCTAGGCACATCTAAGGTATGTAGCACCCTCTCACTGTCAGATTGCAGACGGGGAAAAAAGGTAGGCAAATTAATAGACTAAGTGACAACTTATTAACTACCTTGGGCGTAAAAGAAGGATTAGTATGCAAGGACACCCTGTCCTCATGAAATATCAAAAAAGGTGAACAAGCCATAAGGGCTTGCAACTCAGACACCTGTCTGGCAGAAGTAAGAGCTAACAAAAGAACTGTCTTCCAAGAACAATGTTGCAAGGAAGCTGAAACAGCAAGCTCAAAAGGAGCCGGAGTCAATTTTTCCAGAGCAAAATTAAGATCCCAGGGAGGAGGAACAGGCTTCCTGGGAGGTCTAATATTAAAGATGCCTTTACAAAACTGCTTAGCCTCAAATCCAGAACCCAATGGGGGAGTTTAAGGCAGACAAGCAGAAGGAGCTGACAAGTGGGCCTTAATAGAAGAATAGGCCAAACCAGCATTGAGCAACTCGCACAAATAAGAAAGAACCAAAGGAGCATCCACAGAAAGTGGGTCCAGGTCACGAGAAAGGCACCAAATAGAAAACCTCTTCCATTTAGATAAGTAGGATTTTCAGCACTTCCTCAGAAAAAAGGTGTCTATAAGGAATCAAAACCCTATCACCCACAGTGTTAGTTGAAGCGTGGACAGGTGGGATGGATGAGAGAACTCTCATCTTGTGGGAGAAGATCACCCTGTAAGGTAACTTGTGATGATTTCCCTTGGCAAGATGAAGAAGCAGAGGTAACCAGTGCTGTTGCAGCCAAAAGGGAGTCACCAACAAGATTTTGGGGGCATCCCATTGAATCTTAAACAGGACTCTCGGAATGAGATGAAGAGGAGGGAATGCGTAAGGAAACATCCCCTTCCAAGAAAATGAAAGGGCGTCCACCTTCCAGACCAGAGGACCTGCGACTCTGGCCAAAACAGAGGAGGAAGTTTGTTCAAAGGGGAGGCAAAGAGATCTACTTGATGAGTACCCCACTGATGAGCAATGTCCAGAAACACATCCCTGTGAAGCATCCATTCGTGGGGTTAAGTGAAAGACCTGCTCAGATTGTCTACCACAACGTTCTGATCCAAAGGAATGTAAACTGACTGGAGAGTCACATGATATTGGATAGCCAGATCCTATACCAGAAGTGCCAGCCGGCAAAAACGATAGGATCTCGTACCCCCCTGTTTGTTGATATACCATATGACTGTGGTATTGTCCGTGAATACCTTGAGAGGCCCTGCAGAGAAGAGAGGATGAAAGGCCTGAAGAGCCCGCATCTCTCTGATGTTAATATGCTTCCTCCGCTGACAAGGCAACCACACTCCCTGAACCTTCAGAGAGCCAAACGTTGCTCCCCATCCCACATCTGAAGTGTCTGTGAACAGATCCTGAGAGGGAAGTGGAGGCTGAAATGGGAGAGCCCTGGGTTCAGAGACAACTGCTGAATCCAACACAGACTTCCGACCTTGAGACACGGGAGAAGAGAAACAGGAAAGTCTAGAGGATGCGCAGGCTAAAGCCACACCGACATCAGAAACCACTGGAGCATTCCCATATGGAGCTTAGCCAGAGGAAGCATCAAGATGGTGGAAGCCATGAACCCCAGAGCTCTCAGAAACACCCTGGCTGAAATGGAGGCCAGGGGAAGAAGAGTTTGAAAGAAAGAAATGAGAGTTGATGCCTTTGGAGGAGGCAGGGATGCCAGCATTGGCACCATTTGAAACCTGCAACCCAGAAGGACATGATCTTGAGAAGGAGTCAGGGAAGATTTGTTGAAGTTTATTGTGAACCCCAGGTTCTGAAGAAGAGAAATGGTAAAATGAAGATTTTGCAAAAAGACCTGTGGAGAAGACGCCTGAATCAGCAGGTCATCCAAATAAGGAAAGATTTGGATCCCTTAAAGCCAGCAAAAGGCAATCACAGGAGCGGGGCATTTGGTGAACACCCTTGGGGCAGTAGAAAGGCCAAAGGGCAAAGCACAGAAATGAAAATGCCAGGAAGCAACAGAGAAAAGCAAAAATCTCCTAAAAGGAGGATGGATTGGAATATGGAGATAAGCATCCTTAAGGTCCAGAGACACCAGAAAGGCCTGAGGGAGCAAGAGAGGAAAAACTAACTTGAAGGGTCAACATCCGAAAGGAAGGCTCCTTCAGAATGGTGTCCAGATGGGAGAGGTGCAGAATAGGTCTCCAAGTACCTTCTTTTCTGGACATTAGAAACATTCTGGAATAAAACCTTTTTCCCCTTTGGTACACAGGCACTTTTTGAATAGTACCCTGAAACAAGAGGTCCCAAAGAACCTCTGGGGAAAAAGGAAGCTGTTCCCAAGGAATGCCCATAAAAGGAGGATGGGAAATCCAGACCGTGAAGTAGCCTTGACGAATGTCTGACAAAAAAACAAGAATCCGGGGTGATCCGGAGCCAAAGAGAAAGGTAAACAAATATAAAGTAGAGTCCAAACTAGGCCAGTATAAAATGATTTAATAGTACACGTTAGCGCTTTCGGGTAGATACCCTTCCTCAGACAACATACACCAACTCTAAAACATCTTATATACATTTTTTTAAAAGCCTATTAAACAATTAAACAATTAACATTTACATTTAACCCGCCTTTTTTTCAAATCTGGTTTTAAAGGAACACAGTTATTAAGTCCTGGTGCAGTATCAGCAGCTAAATTTTAAAATCCATTTAAGCTCTGCATATTCAGTTGTATTAGCAATATCACCCCCCCCCCTTTCTACCTTCATGTATTATTTGCATTACCAAAAATGAAAAGCTATGATCCGGAAGCTTAAGAATCCCTGCATTCTGAGTGGCTTTAGCAGGAGGAGTCCATTTGCTACCCTTTTTACATTTAGAAGGAAGACGAGACTGCCTGCAAACAAAAGCTGGCTTATAAGTGTAGTTCCGTTGAAATTTAGGCACAGGAGAAACAAAGACATGCTTAAGCTCCTGTAAAGCCTTCTCCTTGTCCTGAAGAGACTTAAATAAACCAGCAGCCACTTCACCAAACAAGAGAGTATTATCCAGAGGCGCTTCAAGCAAATTAGCCTTAATATCATCAGGCAAAGGTTGAAGCAGAAGCCAGGAATATCTCCTCAGAACTGAGCCAGAAGTAGCAGCCTTGGAAGAGGCATCTGCACCACCATCATAAGTACACTTGATAGAATAACGAAATACCTGAGAGGAAGTCCCAAGCAAGGAAAGAGCAGAAGATATGCCCTCATAGTCTGGAAGATCAGAAAGAACCAAACAGGCATGAGAAAGAAAAGCCAAGACATACCTAGGAATATGGGTCTGATAATTAATAGCCCTAAAAGGCAGGGTAGAGGAAGTATAAACTTTTTTACCCCACCTATCCATGGTCCTACTGTCCTTGTCAGAAGGCAGTAACTTGGACGAAGGAAGCAATTGAAGCCTCTTCCACCTCCTCTTACCTCAACACTGTCACTGGTGTACCTCAAGGCTCCATATTAGGTCCACTATTATTCAATATCTTCATTAATGACTTCCACCACAATATCCCAAATGCTAAAATAGTCCAATACGCTGACGACTCTACCATTATCTCTGCTGCAAACTGTATTCCCTCCCTCAAAAAAATAACTCAGGATGCCTTCACAACCACTGAAAAATGGATGCATGATAATCATCTTGCTCTCAATCCATCTAAAACCAAACTGATTCTATTCACACCATCAAAAAGCATAACTATTGACAAAAACTCATTCCTCATAACCAGTCAAAATAATACATCCCTAGAAATAGTCTCCAATGTCAAACTGCTAGGAACTCTCGTTGATAATCAGCTCACATTTGATTCCCATATACATACAAACATTAAAAAAGCACATCAGAAACTTGGTATGTTCTACCGGCACACACGCTTCCTCTCCCCTTCTACCAGATTCCTCCTATCTACCACATACCTCATCCCCTCTCTACTATATGGTGCCCCACTACTAACCAACCTTAAGTCCTCTACCAAAACAAAACTTTCTTCCTGCTACAACAAAATCGCTAAATTCGCCTCTGGCCATAGAACCTCCTCTCACCACTGTACTGCCCTCCACAAACTGAATTGGCTAGAGCTCCCAAACTATCTTTCTTACACTCAACTAACTCAAGCTCATAAGCTCATCTTTAAGCCCTGACTCTGCCCCTCTCTCTCCTCAGCCTTCACCATACACCATCCTAATAGACCCCTTAGAACAAACACTCAGAACCTACTTGAACTCCATAAACCTAACCGTCCAGCAGGTAAACTCTTATTTTCCTTTGCCCTGGCCCGCCTCTGGAACTCCCTCCCATCACATATCCATACTACCAGCAGCCTTCCTATCTTTAAATCTCTCCTCCATTCACACCTATCTTCTCACTGGGAATGCTCCTGTACCCACCCTGCATAAATTCCTCCAGCTACTTCACACTCCTTATTCTATAATCCCTTCCCTTCTATAGGAACACTCCTACTATAGTCAACCACTTATGTAAATACTATCTGTGCATACCTACTAACTAATATTCTTAACTAATACTTTCTCTCCTTACATTTACTATTGAATATAGAAATTAAAAATTGTAAACTTATTTTTGTTATTCTTGTATTGCAGTTCTGTTGCATTTCCTGTTTTTCTTAATACTATCTTGTGCTTACATGTACTACTGTGATACTTATCAAACAGTAGATGTTATGTTCTACCTATTATATTTTACTTTGTTAGATGTTATTTTCTACTTATTATAATTGACTTTATTCTTATTTGTATTTTTGACATTTTGTTTTTGACATTGTATCTTTGGAGCTTTTCTCCCCAGGACTCCATTGAAAATGGGCTCATTCGGTCCAATGGATTATCCTGGTAAACAAACTTCAAATAAATAATAAATAAATAAATAAATTGAGATGGTTTATCAGAGGCTGCAGACACCACAGAGGGGTCAGCAGCAGGTCATTTAAACAAAAAGGAACAATCCTCAGGCACCCTGTAAAACCTGTCAGACTTCCTGGGAACAGGGGGCAGAGAATCCGACGCTTTAGAGGCAGTGGAAAAATCGTCCAATAAAGCAGGCAAGACAGGAGGAATGGCTGCAGGTTTAGAAGATTCCATTTGCAGTAACTCATAGTATCTCTTATGGATATCCGAAACCTGGGCACAATGCGCCACAAAAAAGTCCATCATCCTAGAGATTGTGTCCCGAAAATAAATTTCCTCAGAGGGATTATCAAGAGTATGAGAATCCTCCTCAGACCTGTAGTCTAAAGGAGAAAGAATCTGGGCAGAATAAGCAAGGGAGCCATCATCAGAATCCACCTCAGAAGAATGGAATTCTCTGGGCCTTTTAGGGGAAGAGCCGGACCAAGGAGGAGCAAGAACTGAAACCCCTTGAGGAGGCCGCAATGGCAGTAAAGCATTAAATAACCCCCGAGTAAAGGCCTGCCACTCACTTTGTGGATCCCTAGGAGTAGAAGAGACATAATTTTCTGTTTCTTCGTCAGAGGAAGAGCCGTCCTGGAAACCTGAGAAGGCCCACACTCAGGATGGCATTCTCCAGCTGCAGTAGGAACCTCTTCCCGAAAGAGAAACTGCGCAACCACATTAGACCCCTTGGAAACAGTCAAGCGTGGTTCCCTTTGAGCTCCCAAAATGGATGGCTGCAAAGCCTCGACGGACATGCTCCCTGCCAAATTTTCACCGGCCTCCAACCCAGACGTGGTAGAAGAATCTGACAAAACAACCGGGTGAGCCTCCAAGTGCATAATAACCACAGGAGAAACACCTGGCAGAGGCTAGACAGCAGAAGATTCTGGCCTTACCTTATGCACCTTCTTCTTCCCAGACGGCTGACACTCTGGGCAGGAAGTTCCATCCATAGTACCTGCAGCAAGAAGCTTAAGTCGCTGGTTCTCAGGGTACAAGGAAAGGGAAGAAAGCCTACTATGAAGAGTTTTGGGGACAAACGCCTGACAAATTGAACAAGATGTATGGTTGTGAGCAGCACCAAGGCAAAAAAGACACTTATCGTGACAGTCTTTATGGGGAATCAGTCTCCCACACTGGCATTTACCCTTTCTGGATGAAATTAACTCCAAACAGCACTAAACAAACTGAAAAAGTAACCAAAAACCCAACTGGTACTTATCCGCAACTGTGAGGATGCCAGCAAACAGGAGTAAGCACAGAAAAAACAATAAACAGAAAAAAACGGTAAAGAAAATGGATGTATGCAGCAGACCGGTGGATAAAACAGCGTTCAAACTGGCGGCAAAAAAGTTCTGGGGATGGTATGCCTGAACATCAGCTTTATGTCTTACCTTACGCATGGAGTAAGCAGGTGAAGTTCAGCTTACTTTAAAGCAACGGAAAGCTTTGGTAAACTGGCCAGACGGAGGACCTCATGGTAGGGAATCCCCATTAGTAAGGAGTACTGCAGCTGTGAATGTAAGGACAACTAATGTTATGGTAAATATGCAACTTTTGTTTTGGCTCTGTCCCTCATAATTTTCTGGTAAAGTAGCAAGGATTATAGTTCATCATTAATGTCAAAGATTAGAGTTTTATACTTCCTCTTGTGCAAAAAGTGCATAGAGATGTG
Source organism: Protopterus annectens (assembly GCF_019279795.1). Classification (NCBI taxonomy): domain Eukaryota; kingdom Metazoa; phylum Chordata; order Ceratodontiformes; family Protopteridae; genus Protopterus; species Protopterus annectens. The sequence continues at coordinate 594,180,078 of NC_056725.1, read as the reverse complement.
AAGCCTATTATTTTAACATTTTAAGTCAACAAGAGCAATATTTAAAACTGTCCCTGACTTTGATCCTGTGTCCCTTTGTTAGTTTTGGATTTGTTCAGAATTCTAAAGCAAAGAAGGTGAGACGTGTGGTGCTGTATGTTTTGTAGTACTGAGTGGTTTGCTCGCTTTCAAAGCCAGTAAAACAATTTGTGCTCCTACACTTTTTTCCCCTGTAACTGGTTATACATCTAGAAGGTAAAGCTCCATGCACTACAGATAATTATAATCAGGTCATCAGTCATAACCTTTTTATCATGTTTTCTTGAAATTAATGCCTAGATTAACTTCTTGAACTTCACTTTTTGAGGGGAATTTTTTGGCATCCACTTCTCAAACACATAGAAAGCCCATTATAATTGGAGACCCAATCATATCCTCTTTATTTACCTCACCAGTTTTCCTTCAATCCACGTGAGAGTGATGATGATTATTGTATTATATGTTAACCTGTATTTTTCTGCCAGTTTTTTTTTCCATTTTATACATTATCTTTGGAAAAGAGATTAAGTGGTTCTCAATTTGCAGCTCTGGAGACAGCATATGAAGCTGGTAGCACATCAAATCTATATTAATGCAATGCAATAATTTCAGTTTGTATCTGAGGTATTGTGTTTATCCAGTAGTCCTTTCCTGGTTAAAATGATTAGCTTTTTAGAGGCTGTCTGGATCTCGCACTAAGCATCGGTGACGCACTGAAAATGCACCTTTATTTTGCCAGCTGCCAGTACTTTTCACCATGTAGGAAGTACTACATGTTCAAGTTGCAAGTAAAATACTGCCAGATGTTCCTTAACTTTACCATTAGTGCTGAACTTCTCTAACTTTGTATCATAGGAAGACGAGGAGTCCTCCACTAACGCTCAGACTACTTCTTGGTTCCAAAACTGTGCCGTATCTTTATCACCGACTAATGATCTAATGGTATTAGCACATGAACAGAAAGCTGTTTTTCTGTCTCGTAAGTAGCAACCTTGTAATTTATTTAAACTTTGCTTTAGCCTTACTGCAGTAAGACTGTAGACTCTTTTAGCAATAAAAAGTGTTGGAGTACCAATTTGTGAGTGTATCAAACAGCTAATGATGTGTAAAGAAAATTAAAGTATCAAAAGGATAAATAGTGCATTCATTTTAAATTTTAAAACTATAACTATTCTTTTAAAATGACCCAAATGTAATTTTGCATTCTGTTGTTCCGTAAGTGATTTGATAAAAATAGTAACATTAGGATTATACACTGTGATGGCTTTTTATAAATGGTTTAAATTGAATGAATTCAGACAGATTTACTGTTTTATTTTACTGCTGTTTTTTATTAAATTATGTATATTTTAGTTTAATACAATGGTTGTGCCTTTTACTTAACTTCATGCCATTATATTCAGAAAAAAAATGGCACTTATCAAGTGTGACAGAATAAATAGTACTGTGACTATATAGTTAGATTACTCCGCATATTCTGTATTTTTTACTTGCAACCTACCATTTCCGAGTGTTATGTATTAACCAGGCTTAAATTGTTGGTCGTGAATTAGTTTTCCTTGGGAGGCTTTTTTTTCTAGACTTTTATTCGATCATTTGCTAATGTGCAGCTTACTACTGACTAGAATCATATGGATCGTTTGACTATGGCAGGATAGTGAAATACCACACGCTTCTTATCAGAGTTTTTTAATAGGGACTGCAGCACCTGATGTGGGGGCTCTGCTCCCACCCCACCTTCTAGTTTGTGAGTATACTACCTAAAGGATCGGATCACCAGAGAGAAAAGTCTCACAGTTTTTTTTACCTGTGGGCAGTTTGGAGGATCACTAATTTTTCCTTACATTGCTTGTCTTTGTAAAGTGGGAGGAACCATAGCCTCCAGTAAAAACCTTGAAAACCCTTTGCAGACAGAGAGGAAATGTAGAGAGAATCAAACCAGAAAGACAAGAAGCTTAAAAGTATTAGGGCTTACCTCTGCAGAAGCATGATAAAGGATTTGATTGTGATGTGCTTGATGGAATCACAATCAGCCACTTTTTTGACAAAAAATGTCAAGTTAGAGACTGGCTTTATGAGACTTTCAGGTGTTTTTGAGAGGAAAGTATTCCAACTCCTACTTGTGTTTTTAAAGAGTGGACAGGAAAGCTACAGTGTTGAAGTGCTATGGCCAATCTGATAATTACAAGTCTTAGATTGTTGAGGTAGTTTTCACAACAAAGTGACATTGACTAAGATTACAAGGTTCACATTATTCATAGGTTCATAGGTAGGTACTAGGCTGTCGGCCCTGGGGCCTGTACAAGCCCAGCCAAAAAGGTACCCTGGCTTTTGCCACCCAAGAAAATTATTTTCCTGTGCCACTGACTAGCAGAGCCACAGAGGTGATCCCCCGGGGTGAATTTCCTGTTTACCATCCAATCATCAAGATTTTTCTTGGGGTGCTAATGAGGAGCTTTGTTTGATACATATAGGTAGTTTTTTCCAGAGTATGGGAAGTCTCTGGGACAGGAATCTATCCCTCTGGCGTGTTCTGTTTATTGTGGTGACAAGGTTTAGGTCCCTAGAGCATGTAGCTTGGAGGGATTGGGATTTCTTTAAGTGGAGCATGTCCATCAGGTCTGGGTTTGACATAGCTTTGTATGTTAGGCAGAGATCACCTCTGAGTAGGCGATATGCGACGGAGTAAAGCTGGAGTTTTTTGAGACAGTCTGCGTAGGGCATCTGTTTGAGGCCGGTAATCCTCTTTGTGAGGTATTTCTGCAGCCTTTCCAGTTGTTGTAGATGTCTTGTGAGGTACATACCAAAAGGGGCGTTGTACTCTATAATGGGTCTAATGAGTGATGAGTAGAGGGGAGCAATGACCTCTTTTTTTCTGGATGAGAAACCTTTTGTGATGGTGTGCCACGTACAAAGATTTCCTGACTACTGTGGCGATGCGATTATCAAAGGAGAGACTACTGTCCACCTGTGTCCCAAGGTCTCTTATTACACTTTCGGTGTTAAGTATACTACCACCTATGTTGTAGTTCATGGGTACAGAGTTTTTACCAAAGGGGATGACAGTGCACTTTTTGGCATTGAGCTTGAGGCCATGGCTTTGACACCAGGCATCTGTCTCAGTGAGGCCCTTTTGTAGGATGTTCGCATTGTTAGGAGTTTTGATTATGGCTCCTAGTTTGCAGTCATCTGCGAACTTTGTTAGCCAAAGACCTTCTGTGTTAGCCTGTACTTCAGAGAAGTAAATACCAAACAGGAGAGGACCCAGGACTGAACCCTGTGGTACTCCACTTGTCACTGGTCTGAAGTCGGATTTGGAGTCTGCTGCTTTCACAGTGTGGGTTCTGTCAGTGAGCCAGTTGGCAACCCATCTTGTGACATAGGGATTTATACTTAGTTTAGTGAGTTTATCTATAATTACAGAGTGGGGGATGGTGTCGAAAGCCTTGGCAAGATCTAGATAGGCTATGTGAACCACCTTACCCTTGTCTACGGCTTTGGTGACTGTTTCAAAGAAGTCTGTCAGGTTTAGGAGATATGATTTGCCTTTTACAAACCCGAACTGGGTTGGGTCCAGAGTTTGGAGAGTACCAATGTCTTTGTTTATAAGTTCCATGATGATACTTTCCATGGCCTTGTAGACCAGGCTCGTCAGGCTAATGGAGCGGTAGTTCCCGGGGTCCGTGGTGGCTCCCCCCTTGTGGAGTGGGATAACTGTTGCTGTGTGCCATTCAGCAGGCACAAAGCCTGAGGTGAGGCTATGATTGAACATGGTACTTAGGTGTGGTGCCAGTTCATTCTGTAGTTCGTGTAGAATGCAGCCTGAGATGTTGTCTGGTCCCATGGATGCTGTGTTCTTGGCTTTGGAGAGTGTGGTTTTTACCTATGCAGCCGTGATTACAGGAGCTTTGCATTCTTCCGGTATAGAGATGGGCTCTTTAGGGGGTAAGAGTGGGGGTAAAGTTAGCACTGAACCTATCTGCCAGGATGTTGGCAATATCAGTTGGGTCTGTATATTTAGTGCCATTGTGCTGTAACTCAGAGCAGATCTGAGTGTTGCCATTGAGATTCTTGACATAGCTATAGAATGCTTTGTGGTTGTCTTTAGAATCAGTGGCAATTTTGTTTTCGTAACTAGCTAGGATAGTGAGGGAAAGGTACTTACAAGAGAGGAGAGTGTGTTGAGTAGATGGAAAGAGTATTTTGAGAGGCTGATGAATGAAGAGAATGAGAGAGAGAGAAGGTTGGATGATGTGGGGATAGTGAATCAGGAAGTGAAACAGATTAGCAAGGAGGAAGTAAGGACAACTGTGAAGAGGATGAAGAATGGAAAGACTGTTGGCCCAGATGACATACCAATGGAAGCATGGAGGTGCTTAGGAGAAATGGCAGTGGAATTTTTAACTAGATTGTTTAATGAAATTTTGGAAAGTCAGAGGATGCCTGAGGAGTGGAGAAAGTGTTTTGGTACCTATCTTTAAGAATAAAGGTGATGTGCAGAGCTACAGTAACTACAGAGAGATAAAATTGATCAGTCACAGCTTGAAGTTATGGGAAAGAGTAGTAGAAGCTAGATTAAGAAGGGAGGTGATGATTAGTGATCAGCAGTATAGTTTCATGCCAGCAAAGAGCACTACAGATGCAATGTTTGCTCTGAGAGTATTATTGGAGAAATACAGAGAAGGTCAGAAGGAGTTGCATTGTGTCTTTGTAGACTTGGAGAAAGCATATGACAGGGTGCCTAGCGAAGAGTTGTGGTATTGTATGAGGAAGTCGGGAGTGGCAGAGAAGTATGTAAGAGTGGTACAGGATATGTATGAGTGTAATGTGACATTGGTGAGGACTGCAGTGGGAGTGACAAATCCGTTTAAGGTGGAGGTGGGATTACATCAAGGATCAGCTCTGAGTCCTTTCTTATTTGCAGTGGTGATGGACAGGTTGACAGATGAGATCAGACAGGAGGCCCCGTGGACTATGATGTTTGCAGATGACATTGTGATCTGTAGTGAGAGTAGGAATCAGGTTGAGGAGACTCTGGAGAGGTGGAGATATGCTCTAGAGAGCAGAGGAGTGAAGGTCAGCAGGGCTAAGACAGAATATATGTATGTAAATGAGAGGGAGGGTAGAGGAATGGTGAGGATGCAGGGAGTAGAGTTGGTAAAGGTGGATGAGTTTAAGTACTTGGGATCAACAGTTCAGAGTAATGGTGAATGTGGAAGAGAGGTGAAGAAGAGAGTACAGGCAGGGTGGAATGGGCGGAGAAGAGTGTCAGGAGTGATTTGTGACAGACTGGTACCAGTAAGAGTGAAAGGGAAGGTCTACAAGAGGGTAGTGAGACCAGCTATGTTATATGGGTTGGAGACAGTGGCATTGACAAAAAGGCAGGAGTCAGAGCTGGATGTGGCAGAGTTATAGATGTTAAGATTTGCACTCGGTGTGACTAGGATGGATAGGATTAGGAATCAGTATATTAGAGGGTCAGCTCATGTTGGACAGTTTGGAGACAAAACAAGAGAGACGAGATTGCGTTGGTTTGGAGATGTGCTGAGGAGGGATGATGGGTATATTGGGAAAAAGATGCTAAGGATGGAGCTGCCAGGTAAGAGGAAAAGAGGAAGGCCTAAGAAAAGGTTTATGGACGTGGTGAGAGAGGACATGCATGCGGTTGGTGTGACAGAGCAAGATGCAGAGGATAGGAAGAAATGGAAAGAGATGATCCACTGTGGCGACCCCAACGGGAAAAACCGAAAGATGATGATGATGAACTAGCTTTGGAGGATTTTATCTTAATGAAACTGGCCAGGGAGCTCCTCCACTCGTGGGATTTTACTCTTTTGCAACAGTTTCTTCCTTCTGTTGTACAGTTTGTTTATGGCAGGGGACCACCAGATTGGCTTCCTTTCTTTGGAGGATAGCGTCTTGGTTCTGTTTGGGATAGCACGATCCATGCACTCCTGTAAGTGCTTATAAAGTGCAATTTTGTAGGATTCAGTAGTTGTAACTGTATTGTCCATCTGCATGGGTGTCATGAAGTTCACCACTTCTGTCTTAAGAATCATGAAGTTGGCTTTGGAGAAATTCTTTACCATGGTTTCCTTAATGGGGGGGTGGGGGCAGAATGTGGATATCTAGGGTAATTAGCTTATGGTCGGATCGGACCAATGAGGCGTTGACTTCAGGTGTGGAACACCGGTCACTCATGTTGGTAATGACTAGATCTAGGATATTGTTGCCCCTGGTGGGGGTGTGGATAAGTTGATCCAGGGCATTGGAGTTTATGAATTCCAGAAAGCATTGAGCGAAGGAGTTGGTATATGAGTAGTTTTCCCAGTTAATGGTGGGGTAGTTGAAATCGCCCATTATTAGGATGTTTGGTTTAACCCTAATATTTTCCAGTACATCAAGAAAAGAGGAGTGGGAATCCTGGGGCATGGTGGGTGATCTGTAGCAAGCTACAATTTGGATTGCAGTTATGCCCAGAGTTAGTTGCACTTGGATAAACTCAGCTGCATTATGCTGAGCAACTAGCCTGGAGGTGTGGATATCCTTAATGAATATGGACACACCTCCGCCTTTGGTGTTCTGGTCCAGGTTACATGGCCGGAAAGTATGGTATGAGTTATAGCCTGGTAGTGCAGGGGTGTTCTCTGGAGCCTTGAACCAGGTCTCAGTCAATCCACAGATATCAATGTTCTCCATTTTAAGGAGTGCCTCGAGTGAGTGCATTTTGAGATTTAGACTTATAGCATGGAGTAGCATCACCTTCAGTTTTTGCTTGCCTGTTCCTGTTACTGTGGTGAATTTGTCATTTGAACCTTTCCTAAAAAAGGCACTATAGTAGCGGCAAGAACCTTAGCCAGTAGCCGGAATCCCAGGGGTGACAGGTGCAGGCCATCTCTGGCAAAGCATCATGGTCTGTCGACCATGTCATCCCAGGCAGACAGATACTGGATCCCTTTAGAATGGCACCAGAAGCTTAGCCAATTGTTGAAGTCAATCATTTTGTCCTTGTACTGCGGCATCATTTTGGGTGATGGCAGAATACTACTCGGGTCTAGGGTCATACCTGCCTCGGCTAGAAGATCAGAGAGCTCTTCCATGTCTCTTTTCATGTAGTCCAGGGAGGTCCGTCTCAGGCCATTCACACCAACATGGACAATGACAGAGTCATATTTGTACTTGTTATGGAGTGACCTGAGTGCGTGGGTTATGTGGCGGATCCTGGCACCCGACAGGCAGCTGACAGTAACCTTCTCCTTGTTTAGCCTGGTGAGTGGGACGTCAGTGTGCTTGACTATAGAGTCACCTATGACTAGTGTGTTGGGTACATTGTTTTGCATTATTGGCTGTGGTTGAGTGGCACACTGAGTCTGCCGGCTATGTGTCATTTGGGTTGTGTAAGGGGGGTGGAGGTTGCTTGCATTTCTGCTTTGGATGTCTCTGTTGCTTGAGCAGATTATTATTGAGCCTCTGCGAATGTTTTTGTGTTTCTATGTGTGGATTTTGGTGGTGTAGATTTAGTGAGACTATGTGATGAGAGTGGTGTGGTGCAAGTGTTTACCTTCTCCTCTTGACTATCAAGTTCAGTCTTGATTGGAGAGAGCTTTACCTCCAGTTTGGCTAGATAAGTACATCTCTCACAGGTTGTAGTGTTGGGTGGTAGGAGGAGAGGGTTGTCTGTGTACATGAGGCAATTTCTACATTGCCCCAAGATGCCCAGATTCATCAGATAGACAGGAGAGAACACTGGGAGCTGACCCTTGGACATGCCTGAATAAAAAACTATTTTCCTCTAGATAACTGAGGAAAGTGAGTACAAGAGCTGTTTTTCTCTAAGCAAGTGAGGAAAGTAAGTACCAAAACTGTTTTCCTCTAGGTAATGAAGGTAGGTTTTATCTGCTGGCTTATATGTTTAACTTTTAAGTTTAATGGAGCAGAAAAAAAATGACTGCTAGTGAAAACTGTAGCCTTGAACATGGCTGCATGTACAGAATAAGCAATCTGCTTTCTTCAAAAAGTGAATCCTCATGTTTACTGAAACTAAACTGTATGGTTCTTTGATTTGATTCTAAGTTGGGATGCTTTCTTTGTGAAATCTACACATCCTTCCTGTGCGCATATGGACTGTGTTTGGATGCTTTGGTTTCCTTTTACATCCCAAAGAAGTACTGTAGGTGAATTAACATTCCTCAAACTTGCCCATATGTGTGCATGCTGTGTATGAAGGTGTGATTGTGTATCTTCTGCCTAGCTGGCATTCTTTTCAGGGGTGTGTCTCCTGTGTTGCGCACACTGAGGACTGTTATCCTGAATTGGATTAAATGGCTAATTAGACACTAAATTAACAAGTAAAATAAACTGTCTTAAGAATTAGCACTTGAGAAAATCAAGGCCATGGAGAAATCTGGAAAAAAACTGTTGTAGATGCTGTCCCCCCATGGACCCTGCCCATTGGCTCCTCTACCTGCACCCTAATTGGCTGTCTTGTTCTGGGGTGTGGGAGCCGGGCATCCCAAGTTGCCCTTTACTTTCCTGCCCTGTTCCATTCCTCTTCTAAGTTCTTATTCTTTCTTAACAGTTTCTAATTAACAAAAAGCCAGTGAGGGTTGATGTAAGCTTCCTTACTGTAATGTGGATGGAAACTGCCTCTGATAATTGGTGGTGGGAGTGTAATAGCAGATGGGTTTTGAGGGTGGCAGAATAGTTCTTGAAAGAAAGTAGTGGCTGTAAAAGGAGATGGAGGTATGCAGTGCTTGGATTTCCTCTTCAGTGGTCCCTTTCTCACACACAGTTCTAGTATTCTGTGGTTTCTGTGCTAAGAGGCATGCACATTTCCTTCCTGTGCATGCCATTATATTATGCACCAGATTTAGGAGCGCACTTACAGACACATTTCTCAGGCTTTTTCAACCACCTTTAGATTTTTGTCTTTATTTGAATACTCATATTAAGTAGGTTGTTTGTCCTTGCTTAAAAAGCTTAAGCCATCTTTTCTTCAAGTCATCAACCTTGACCAGTATTGAATTTACTGCTCGAAGAAAGGAGGACAGTGGACATACGTGTCATGGGTGTCGCTGATTCACCCTACCTGTTGGGATAAGAAAGACTAGGAGTGTCACATAGTGGCACCTCTAAAATTTAACTAGTGCACATGTTGGTTGGAGGGTCCTTTGTGTGACCTTAGCAGGAGTAGGTGTGGAGAGTTAAGGGAAGAAATTGGCCGTAGAGTCCATTACTACGTCTGTCAGGCAGGTATCCCCTTTTGTGCCTGTAACTTTCTATTTGGATAAGGGTTGGTCCTTAATCACACTTTCACCTTTCATCAACTGATTATATAGGAGAAAGTCAGAAAAGTGTTCCCAATACACCTACCATTTAAAGTGAGTTCCAGGGCTCAAATGGTACAATTTCATGCTGAACGCACACCTGTTTGGCTTGCGTTTGTGGAGTGGACCCTTGAACCACTTGACAAAGATTCTCTGATTGAATTTGGTCCTAGGGGAGTAATCTTCTCTTGCCTCTCTCCCTGAGTTTTTTTTTTTCTCATTTGTGAAAATTTTGGGGAACTCCAGATAATGTCTCATGCCTGGTGTGCTTCCTTAAGATATTGGGCATTTGAGTGCTGTTTGATATCTGATGTGATTGAACCATGCAAGTGTGAGAGTGTACCTTAGGGAATTTCATCTTGCAGTGTACAAAGTTCATGGACATGTGCCACCACCATCATGGATTTCCTCTTTAATTGATGGCGTGTTGCTAGAACTCCCCCTTGTTGTTACAGTTCCATTTAAACTGAATGAGTCTTTTGTGAAAATGGACACACAATCCCAGAAAGATTATAGTACACTTGTGGCCTAGGATGGTGTGGACAAGAGAAGTCTCTAGGTCATTAGTGTTATTTGTCCCAGTTCCAGTCCTTACTTGTGGACAAGACTTTGAGAAGAGAACATAACTACCTGTTTCTGGAATCCAAGAGTCTGCGCGGAACAGTGACTTATGCAACAGAAAGTAGAATGATGTGTCACTGAGCTAAGGAAACCTATGACTATAAAAATAACCAGAAATCCTATGAAGGTATTAGAGATCTTTCAGAAATGCTTTGATAATCTGTATAGATGTAAAAGAAAAAGCAAAATCGGCACCATGGCATTCGTTAAAACAAACAAACTTTATTGACTTACTGCTGCTAGTTTAACAACTTTCACCAGTTAGGCTTCTTCAGGCAAATGGTGAGTCAAGGAGAGCAAAGCATACATATCTCATTTAGTTAATTAAAATCATGTGATCCGCAGATTTAAATTAACATGCACTTAGACATAGTGTAGAAGCATTGGAAAATAGCGTATACATAAAGTGCTTTAGTGTATTGGTACAAAGTAGTTTACATTTAAAAGCCATTTATAATGTCAAAAAGTGAAAATGCAAACACTCTTAAATATTGCTTAAAAGAAATATCTGATTTTATTGTGTTTTGACTTTAGAAGTGGTAAGTGGTTTAATGGTAAAATTTTCATTTAAACAAGGGGGTAGTTGTGGCTTGAAGCATATGATTCATTTATTTTTGAAATACTCTGTATAGTTTTTAATTAATTCCTAACATTTTCTGGAACAATTTGTAATATGAAAAAAATTAATTCATGTGAAGTATTAGTATCTTTAACATGCTTATAAAGTGCATTTGTATTTACTTGATCTGATGTTGTCAATCTTCATTTTATCCTTGAACAGATGGGGTTTGGTTCCTATATTGGAACCGACTTGGCCGTTACTACAGCTCGTGCCAGCCAAAAACTCTCGCTCTTCACCTCTACCCACAGTCCTTCTCTCTCAATTACTTCAGATCTCATTTGCCGCTTTTTGAAGTGGCACGTTTAGCTACTGCTCTCAAGCTTTATTGGGTTTAGGTAAATTCTTTTTCTCAGAGTTTCTTCTATCTCCTTTAATTTTTTTCCTTATACTTAGTGTAATCTTTAAAGTATCATTGTTGAAAGGTTTTCCCTTGCACTTTTGTTTATTTCCCACTATCATTGTTCTAGTCTTATGTTGCAATATTCCAAACCCCTGGGTTATCCTCTCTTGCTACCCTGAATGTCTGGCCAGTATACATAAGTTTCTATTTACTGCAAGGTATGTGGAATGTCTGACATTGGCTAAGGGAACGTGAGCCATAAAAATTATGTCTGTATGTACCATACCTCAGAACTTCTCTGCAACCAGTCAAACATCAACTGTTCCTGCTGTACCGGCTGCTGGATTGTCTTTTTCAAAGATAAGTACCCCATTAGGGATGTTTTGTTCTTTTGGATCACTGCATGCCTGTTTAGGTTCATGTCATCCAGGAAGGGAAAGTGTAAGTGCGGTCGTCAGATCCCCCTCCATAAAGACACCCACAAGCTTTGTCTTTTCAGTTTAGGGGCCTATGCATGATGACCACAAGACCTGTACAATCTGTCAGGCCTTCGTCCCTAAGACCCTACGCAGCCGTTTGCACCCCCTCAATATTTATTTGGTGAATCAGCATCTTAAACGCTTAGCTTTAACTATGTAGGGATGTCCGGGTTAGCCTGTCAGGCCACCCAAGAAAAAGGCCAGAGTTGCTAAGCCTGAATCCATTGCTGTACCTCCTCCACCCAATGTCCCTCCTGTGGCTGTGGTGAGCCTGAAGGAGCGCTCAGAAAAGTACAGTTGTGTACCTACCATAAATGTAGATGTTCGAGTGTATTCACTGTTGCAGTCATTACACTTGGGTTATCCTGCTGGCAGGCTACCCGCAGTCTGCCAAAATTCCAAAGTCTAGGACCGGCGTCGGTTGCTGTCGCCTCTTCCCTGACGTCAGTGTGCCAGGGGTATAAAAGATGCAGCCAACGCCATTTTCTTCAGTTTTTCTTGCCCCAGATGTCAGGTGCCCCCAAATAGGTAGGCTAAAAAAGTATGCCAAGAAGCTTGCATGTACTAAAATAAACATTTCCTTCATCTACAAGCAAGTACACCACATAGGTTGTATAGAATAGAGAAGTACAGAAAAGTCCCAGCAAGAAAAGGGAGATGGTGGGTGGGTAACCTGAACTGCAACAGTGAATACACTCGAACATCTGCATTTATGGTAGGTACAAAACTGTACTATGTTCATCGTGTTTCACTGTTGCAGTCATTACACTCGGGTTGAATCCCAAAGCTGAGGTTGGGTGGCTGGGCCTAAATAGGATTAGGAGAGGCTACAATGCCCTGTAGAACTGCAGTGACAAAGCCTGCTCTGGATTTAGAGTAGAGAGGTAAGTGGTAGTGTTTGGTGAAAGTGTGCACTGAACTCCAGGTTGCAGCCTCTAGAATGTCTTTGGTTGATATTCCTCTGAGGAAGGCTGCAGAAGTGGCTGCTGCTCTGTTTGAATGTGGCCTAATGCCCTTAGGCACTGATTTGCCATGTTGTGAATAGCAGAAACGAATACAGTGTCCTATCCATTTTGAAATAGTCTGCTTTGAGATAGGCTTTCCTTGTGATCCTGCAACATAAGCTACAAACAATTGCTCAGTTTTTCTGAAAGCTTTTGTTTTGTCCAAATAGAAGCATAGCTGTCTCTGTATGTCCAAAGCGTGCAGAAGTCTCTCCCCTTCATTCTGGGGATTTGGATAAAATGTTGGCAAATGAATGGTTTGGTTAAGAGCCACACTGGATACTACCATTGGCATAAATGTTGTGTTTGTCCTTAGAGAAACCCTGTCCTGATGAAAAATGATGAAAGGTTCCACTGCCATTAATGCCTGTAACTCTGAGACTCTTCTTGCTGAAGTTATTGGTAGGGGCAGAGCAGTTTTCCATGATAAGAATTTTATATCAGCTGTATTGGCTGGCGCCAAAGGAGGCAGTGTGAGCTTTTCTAAAACAAAACTGAGGTCCCATGTAGGTATTGATGCTCTCCTTGGGGGTCTTATGTTTTTTGCCCGTCTGCGGTACTGTCTTAGTAGTGGATGAGAGAAAATAGGAGGTTCTGTATTGTAATGAGCTGAAATGGCAGAGGCATAGATCTTAATAGATGAGAAGGATAGGCCTTTGTCCAGCATCTCAGTAAGGTATTGCAAAATCTGAGGTATATTTGGAACAAGTGGTTCAAGTCCTTGTGCCTGGTTCCAAGCACAGAATCTCTTCCATTTTTCTGCATAAGATTTCGTAGTGCTGGGCCTCCTGGCTTCTAAAATGACATCCATAACAGCTTTAGAGAGAGGTGTGGTCTGAGTGGCTATATTATCTTCCATGCAGCCAGATTTAAGGTTCTGAGTTGACTGTGCAGAATCTGATTGTTTTGTTGAATCAGAAGATGAGGAATTTGAGGTAAAGGCCAGGCTGGGCCTTGAGACAAGCTCTTTAGGATTGGGTACCAGTGCTGGCGTGGTCAGTCTGGGGCAATCAGAATCATTTTTGGCTTCTCTTGTCTGACTTTTAGGAGCACCTTGGGAAGAAGAGGCAATGGAGGAAAGGCATAAACTGTTAGTGTTTTCCAGCTGAAGGATAGAGCATCCACTTTCCATGCTTGAGTGATAAGTTCTTGTGCAGAATCTTTGTAGTTGGCAGTTGTGAGGGGCGTCCCCATTTCCTTGTTATCATGCTGAAGACCTGTGGATTTAGTTTCCATTTGTGAGGATCCATGAGATTTCTGCTTAGTTCGTCTGCCAGAGTATTTTTCTTTCCTGGCAGGAATTGTGCCTGCAGATGTACTTGATAGGTCAGTGCTGTGTTCCATAAAGTCATGGCTTGCCTGCAGAGGGTGTAGGAATGTGTGCCCCCTTGCTTGTTTATGTACCACATAACTGTGGTATTGTCCGTCTTTAGTAATAGTTGTCCTGGATGTGGTAGATCCTTGAAGGCTGTCGGGGCATGCTGTACAGCTAGCATCTCTTTTTGACTGATGTGAAGATGCATTTGTTCCTTGGGCCACGTGCCCTGAATACATTTTCCTGCCATGTGTGCCCCTCCAGGCATAATAATCCGATGCATCTGTTGTTATTGTCTGCCTGGCTGTGGGTAAGGTGAAAGGCTGTCCCTTGTTGTTGTGACAGGCCAGTGCCCACCATCGAAACTCCTGTTGTAGGCAGGGAACAAGAGTTATTATTGTTTCCAGGCTGTGGCAATGTTGTGTCCAAACACTTTTAGATACCATTGTAGTTTCCTCATATGCAGTCTTGCATATGGAATTAGTGGAATGCAGGATGCCATGAAGCCCAGAGCCTGCAGAATTTTTCTTGCAGGGCGCTGGGTCTTTGTTGCCATCATTTGAAAGTAATGAGTCAGTTGCCTTTGCTTGTCTGGCGTGAGATAAGCCATCTGGGCAGTTGTATTTAAGCTTGCACCCAGGAATATTATCTCTTGAGAGGGCACTAGTTTTGACTTATTTTCGTTTACTAATTTGCCTAGGGTACACAGTAATCTTTTTACAAACGCCAGATGCTTTGGTAGAATGTCCTTGCTCTCTGCTTGAATAAGGCAGTCGTCCAAGTAGGGATATATTTGAATTCCTTTTTGTCTGCAGAATGCAATTACTGGTGCCAGACATTTTGTGAAGACCCTGGGTGCAGTAGATAAGCCAAAGGGCAGTGCAGAGAATTGGTAATGCATTGAGCCAGCTATGAATCTGAGGTATCTTCTGCAAGATTGTCTGATTGGGACATGCAGGTATGCCTCCTTGGGGTCCAAAGTAACTAACCAAGCCTTCTTGCCCAGCATGGGTAGAAGTTGCTGCAGTGTTAACATTTTGAATTTCGGAATATCCAGGAAAGTATTTAGGATTGACAGGTCCAGTATTGGTCTCCAGGCTTTGTCCTTTCTGGGTACCAGGAAAAGTCTTGAGTAAAATCCTTGTCCCTGTTCTTGTTGTGGTACTCTTTGAATAGCTCTCATGTCCATGAGAGCAGAAATTTCTTTTTGTGCCTCTGCCCATTGGTTTTGTGGCAGGTCTGGCATACCTTTTGATTTTGGAAGGGTGTGAAAGTGGAACCTGTAACCCTGAGAAACAATATTCATTACCCATTTGTCCTGGGTGATCATGTGCCAATTTTGTGAGAAAAGTGCTAGCTTTCCCCCTAAGGGAGCTGCCAGAAGGTAAGTGCTTGGCATTTGTAGAGGGAAGTCATTGGGACCGTTTCCTATAAGGTTGTGATTTGTCTTCTCCTCCTTTGGGGGCTGAAGCACCCCATTGTTTATGTCTGTATGAGCCTTGGGGTTGAGAGCTGCCGCTTGGGCATCTTTATCTGCCTCTTTGTGGCCTGTCTGACCAATTTTTAGAAGGCCAGTTTCTGCTAAATTTAGGTGGCTGAACCTGTAACAAATCCTTTACTGTCTGCATTGACTTTGATTTATCCTCCATTTTCTTTAACACCTCTTCTGCCTTAACACCAAACAAAGTATCATGCTGAAGTGGAGCATCCAATAATTTTACTTTAACATGATCAGGTAAACTTTGTTCTTTTAACCAAGCATGCCTTTGAATGACAGAGCCTGTAACTGTGGCTCTGCAAGAAGCCTCTAATGAATCAAAACCACATTGAAGAGTATGCTTTCCCACTTGTTCAGCTGCATGCAATAAATCCTGCATTTCCTTATTGTCAGGACATTCTGAGTTTGTAAGCATTTTCTGTTTTAACAAAGACATTGGGTATTGTTGATATTTAAGCATGTGAAACTGGCAATTTAAAGCCCTTACAGCTAAAGTAGCAGAGGTGTAAACTTTTTTTCCCCATCTATCCAGAGCTCTGGAATCCCTATCAGAGGGAACAGGGTTTTTTGCAGTGGAAGCCTTAACCCCTTGGGGACCCTGAGAAATTGTTTCTGGGTCAGCAGCAGGGTTTCTATAAAGAAATTTATGAGAGTCTGGGACCCTGTAGTACCTGTCTCGCTTGACTGGTGCAGGGGGTAAAGAATCAGGAGACAAACTGGATTCAGAGAAAACATCATCAACAATATCAAGCACAGGGGGGATAGCCAGGGTCCTGTGCTGAGGCAATAAAAGAAAGTCTCTGAGCCTTTTCTTGGATTCTGAATAATCCTGGCTCTCCCAATGGAAATGCTCCCTCATGGTGTGTAAGGTTTCCCCAAAAGAGTAATCCTCAGGCGGAGAGCCTGAAGGTATAGATTCTTCTGCATCAGAGTCCTCATAGGGAGGGAGAGAATATCCCTGATCTGAAGAGGAATCAGAGGAAATAGAAACCTGGTCAGAGGAGTCATAGTCAGTGTTTTGCCTAGGCCTTTTATCAGGAGGGGGATGGGAACCCCTGATCAAAGTAATTATGTCCTCTGCCATTTTAAGCATCTGTTTCTTTGGCATGGATGACTGTCCAGGAGAATGCTGTACTTGTTTCCTTGTCTTGAATGGTGTTTTTTACTTTGCCTTGGCTGCTGTAGTGGACTTAATAGTAAGCTGTGAAGGTCTGAAAACACCCTCAGAAGCCGATGCCTGCTCAGCGGCTCCAGACCCATCTGAAGGAGTAGTTTCCGCAGGCCCAATACCTTGAGTTTCCAGAGGCCTAGGTGTCTCCACGTGGGAGTCGGATGTGGCCTGTGGCTCTGAGGTAGCGGGTGTCAGGGGCTGCGAAAGCAACTCACTGAGAACCGGCGACTGGCCTAGAAGAGGCTTCGTCGTTGGCTTTGGACCTCGGATGCGTGTCCTTTTCTTTGCATTATTTATGAATTCCGGTAGTCAGTTGTTCTGATGGCATTATGTAGTTAAATCTTCGGCCAAAATAATGTAAAACAAAATCAAACCGACGCTTAATAGTGCGTTGGTTGAATCTAGCACAAAACCGACAACTAGCAACGTTGTGGTCAGGGCCTAGACAAGGAATACAGTAAGAGTGAAAATCCTTATGAGGTATTTGCTTCCCACAAGAAATACAATTGTTAACTTTTACTGACATCGGACTGGAGCAAGAAAAAGTTTCCCCAACGGGGTACTTAGCTTTATTGAAGACTTCAGTTCAGAAATTCAATTTTGAAAATCTCAGGAGTCGGCCTACCGGCACTTGCGAACTGCTTTTGCTTCGGGCACCGCGCGGCAAGAAAGACTGAAGAAAATGGCGTCGGCTGCAACTTTTATACCCCTGGCGCACTGACGTCTGGGAAGAGGCGACAGCAATTCGGGCCTGCTGGATCTAGCTTTGTTTGTGTAACTTGAGCACTAATCCAGGCATTCTCTAAAGTATTCATTTGTATTTATTACTGCTTGGTAGTAACTTGATTAAAGTGTAGCTATCATTCCAAGTCTTTTGGATTAAGCACTTGGGCTTCAGACCAGTTGTTTTACATTAGGAAGGTTTGTGGCATGCACTGTGGTGGCAGGACAGGAAGCTTTCATCCTTCTAAGTTGGGAACTGCTAGTAGAGAGCCCAGTGTCTGTTATTCTTAAAGTGGATTAGTTCTGGTTTAAGCACTTGGGCTTCAGGCCAGTTATTTTACATTAAGAAGGTTCGTGGTCTGCACTCTTGTGGGAGAAGAGGCTGGATTCTGCCCTTCTGAGCTGGGAATTTCTGGTTAAAGGTTTATAGTGCCTGAATATTTGAACTGTATCTTACTGAAATTGGTACACCTTGTTTGCTGTAGCATAGACTAGATCCAGGCCTGCTGAATCTAGCTTTGTTTATATGCTTGTTGTTTGCTTGTTATTTCCCTAGAATGCTAATTCCACCTAATACGTGGCTTCTCAGCGCTTCTGTGGATCACTAGTGATATCTGCATTGCTTACTATACTTATTTCCTTGTTTCACTTGAAAGAAAGTTACTGTTTGTCGTTTTTGCATTTAAGTTACCTGTAACACATTGCACTTAAGTTACCTGGCACTTGCTCACTAAAGCAATTATATAAGTCAGCACTAAAAATTAAAAGCACTACACCCTCACTCCCCACTGGCCCTTGATGTTCATCGTGCATACAGCTGCAGTCATAACAGATGGGTTCTCTTGCCGTCAGGCGGGTCCTCGGTCGGCCGAATTCCAAAGTCTAGGTCCGGCGTCGGTTGTCGTCGCTTCTTCCCTGACGTCAGTGCAACAGGGGTATAAAAGAACCAGCCGACACCATTTTCTTCAGTCTTTCTTGCCGCACGGTGCCCGAAGCAGAAGCAGTTCGCAAGTGCCAGTCGGCCAGCTCCTGAAGTTACGAAAATTTTGAAACCGAAGTCTTCTTGAAAGCTAAGTACCCCGTTGGGGAAACTTTTCTTGCCTCAGACCGATGTCAGACAAAGTTAATAATTGTATTTCATGTGGGAAGCAAATACCGCATAAGGATTTCCATTCCCTCTGTATACCTTGTTTAGGCCCAGACCACGATGTCTTGGTCTGTCGCTTTTGTGCTACATTCAACAAACGCACCATTAAGCGTCGGGCGGAGTTCGCCCAGCATTATTTTGGAAAAACATTTATCTGTATTATGTCGTCGGATACTCTGACTCCAGTTTTGTCTAAAAAACGCAAAGATAAGGACCGACACACGAGGTCTGCGGCCTCTACCGACACCACGCCAAAGTCAACTACACGTGGTCCGGTTCTCAGCGAGGCGCCTACGCAGCCCCTGACTACCGGCAACACTTCATTGGCGGTGTCTCCTGTGCCCGAGGTCGCAGGCTCCTTCCTCTTCTTTCTCCATCAAGGCTTTCACTAAGTCTAAAGCAGCCATGCACTCTAAGAGACAAGTTACACAGGGCCCATCTCCAGGCTCCATGCCTAAAAAGCAGATGCTTAAAATGGCTGAGGATTTAATTACTCTTATCAGGGGTTCTCAACCCCCACCGGACAAAAGGCCCAGAGTGGAGGAAGAATCCCCCTCCTCTGATCAGGGCTCCATTATTTCAGAGCACTCTGATGATCAGGAACATTCTTACTCCCCTTTTGAAGACTCTGATGTGGAGGAGTCCATTCCTTCTGTATCCCCCCCAGAGGATTACTCATTTGGGGAAACTTTGCATACTTTAAGGGAACACTTCCACTGGGAAGGCCAAGATTATTCAGATTCCAAAAAAAGGCTTAGGGAATTTCTCTTACTACCTCAGCACAGGCCTCTGGCTATACCTCCTGTCTTGGACATCCTAGATGATGTTTACTCGGAGGCCTGCCTGAACCCGGACTCTCTGCCTCCAGCCCCAGTTAAGCCTGACGGGTACTACAGGGTTCCTGACTCACACCAATTTCTATACAAATGCCATGCTGCTGACCCAGAAACCATCTCACAGGGCCCCAAGGGAATTAAGGCCTCCTTTGCTAAAAATCCTTTACCTTCCGAGAGAGATTCCAGATCCTTAGAAAGGTTGGGGGAAAAAGGTATATACCTCGGCTGCCTTAACCATGAGGGCCTTAAACTGTCATTTCCATATGCTAAAATACCAACAGTTTTTGTTATCACAATTGAAAAGTAAAATGTCACAACCTGAACAACCAGACTTGAAGGAGTTGCAGGATTTGATGCATAGTGCAGAACAAGTGGGTAAGCATAACTTACAGTGTGGTTTTGATGCTCTAGAGGCCTCATGTAGAGCTGCTGTTACAGGATCAGTCATACGTAGACATGCCTGGCTCAAGGAACAAACCTTGCCTGATCATGTCAAAGCTAAATTACTAGATGCCCCTCTTCAAAAGGATGTATTATTTGGTGCTAATGCTGAGGAGGTATTAAGGAAAATGGAGGAAAAGGCTAAATCAATGCAAACTGTGAAAAATTTTCTACAGGTACAACCCCCATGTTTCAGTAGAAATTGGCCTTCCAAATATTGGTCTTTACCAGCCACGGACAGACCCCAAAGAGGCAGATACAGGCGCTCGAGGGGCAGAGGACAATCCCAAGTATCGTTTAGAGGCAGACAATGGCAAGCTCCTACACAAAGAGGTGGTGAGGATAACTCACAATCATTCAGAAAGCTAGCCCAATGACTTTCCCTTTTGCATGCCAAGCAAGACTCAAATGGCAGCCCCCTTAGGAGGAAAGCTGGCATTATTTTCAAAGAATTGGCATATTGTCACAAAAGACAAATGGATCCTGGACATTATAAACAGAGGCTACAGATTCCATTTTCACACCCTTCCAAAAATGAGAGGCATGCCAAACCTGCCACACAATCAAGGGGCAGAGGCACAAAGGCAAATTACAGATCTCATAGACATGAAAGCTATTCAAGAGGTACCTACACACGAACAAGGTCAAGGTTTTTATTCCAAGCTATTCCTGGTACCAAGGAAGGGAAAAGATTGGAGACCTGTTTTGGACCTGTCCATCCTAAACACATTTCTACTCGTACCAAAATTCAAGATGCTCACTCTACAGCAACTTCTTCCCATGCTGGGCAAGGAGTCTTGGCTGGTAACATTGGACCTCAAGGAGGCATACCTGCATGTCCCAATCAGACAAAATTGCAGAAGATACCTCAGATTTCTTGCAGGTTCAACCCATTATCAATTCTCTGCATTGCCCTTTGGCTTATCTACTGCGCCCAGAGTATTCACGAAATGCCTGGCATCAGTAATTGCCTACTGCAGACTTCAAGGGATACAAATATACCCTTATTTGGACGACTGCCTGATCCAAGCGGACAGCAAGCACATTCTTCTGAAACATCTGGCTTATGTAATAATGTTGTTGAGCTCTCTGGGATACACAGTCATCAAAAAGAAATCAAGGCTAATACCCTCTCGGAAGATGATTTTCCTGTGTGCCAGCTTGGACACAAACACCAAGATGGCCTACCTCATGCCAGAGAAGCAGGGGCAACTATCTCAATACTTCAGAGCACTAGCAAATTGCACCAGGCTGACTGCAAGGAAAATCCTGCAGGCTCTGGGATTCATGGCATCTTGCATCTTACTAATCCCATGTGCAAAGATGCATATGAGGAAACTTCAATGGTACCTGAAAAACATATGGTCTCAACACGGCCACAGTTTGGAAACAATAATACCACTAATTCCATGTCTGCAAAAGGAATTTTTGTGGTGGGCTCAAGCATGCCAAACAAACACAGGTCTTCCATTCAGCAAGCCTCAAGCAAATCAAGTCATCACAACAGACGCCTCGGACTACGCCTGGGGGGCGCACATGACAGATCGGTGCATTCAGGGCAAATGGTCCCAAAAAGAAAAGCACCTTCACATCAATCAAAAGGAAATGCTAGCAGTAATAAATGCTATTATAGCTTTCAAGGACCTTCTGCAACCAGGTCAACTATTGATAAGAACGGACAACACCACAGTTATGTGGTACATAAACAAACAGGGAGGAACACATTCATACCCCCTATGCAGACTGGCCATGTCACTTTGGAACATGGCCATGGGCTTACACATCAAACTACAAGCACAGTACTTGCCAGGCAAGGAAAACACGCTGGCAGACAACCTAAGCAGAAATATGACAGATCCACACGAATGGAAGTTGCATCCAAAAGTATTTACAGAAATAATTCAAGCATGGGGAAGGCCAGACATAGATCTTTTTGCCTCTCACAAAACTCACCAATTGACAAAATTCTGCTCAAGGATTTTCCATCCAAAGGCCTGGAGAGTGGACGCTCTCTCTTTCAGTTGGACATCAATGACAGTTTATGCCTTCCCACCTCTTCCTCTGCTGCCCAAAGTTCTATTGAAAACCAGAGCAGACAGACCAAAGATGATTCTCATTGCTCCGGACTGGCCAAGACAACACTGGTACCCACTCCTGAGGAGCCTGACGCATTCCCCACCATGGACCCTGCCTCTAATGCCTCTTCATCTGATTCAGCACAGCTTCAAAACTCTTCACAGCCAGCTAAAAACACTCAATCTAGCTGCATGGAAGATTCCTTAGCATCACAACAGACCCTACTCTCCAAGGAGGTGCAGGATGTCATTTTGGATGCCAGAAGGCCGTCAACTAGAAAAGTTTACTCCGCAAAATGGAAACGGTTTTGTGTCTGGAATGAGAAAAAGGGCCAGGATCCTGGAAAACTGAATTTACCTCAAATACTACAGTATTTAGCTGAGCTGCTAAGCAGTGGACTTTCATTCTCCTCCATCAAAATCCATGCATCAGCCATTTCTGCAGAATACAACACTGATCCTCCCTTATTCTCTCACTCTCTCTTAAGACAGTTCCTCAGAGGGGCTAAGAATCTAAGACCCCCAAGAAAACAACCAATACCTGCTTGGGATCTCAATTTCATTCTGGAAAAACTGACCTTGCCTCCCTTTGAGCCAGCTGCCTCATCAGATTTGCAATATTTGTCCTGGAAAACAGCTTTCCTTCTGGCTATTACCTCAGCTCGTAGAGTTTCAGAACTACAAGCTCTCATGGCTGTGCAGCCTTTTGTCATCTTCCATCAGGACAGAGTTTCCTTACGAACCAACCCGTCCTTTATGCCTAAAGTGGTATCCAGGGTAGCTTTGAATCAGGCCATACACTTACCTACCTTTTATCCTAATCCTCAAAACAAAGGGGAGAGATTACTACATTCCTTGGACATCCACAGACAACTACGTTATTATCTGGACAGAACAAAGCCTTTCAGAAAATCAGAACAGCTCTTTGTGTCCTATGCTGTAGGAGCTCAAGGAAAGCTAATTTCGAAACAGACTGTCTCAAAATGGATAGCCCTCTGCATCGTTTTTGCTATTCTTTTCATGGCAAAACTGTACCTACAGGCATCAGATCTCACTCCACAAGGGCCACAGCTACCTCTGCAGCTTTCCTCAGAGGAGTTCTTACCAAAGATATTTTGGAAGCAACCACTTGGAGTTCTGTGCATATCTTCTCCAGGCACTACCACCTACCATTATACTCCAAAACTAGAGCAGGCTTTGCCACTGCAGTCTTGCAGGGCATCCTGGCTCCTCCTAGTTCCACCTAGTGCCTACCACCCCTTTCTTAGCTTTGGGATTCTACCCATCTGTTATGACTGCAGCTGTATGCACGATGAACATAGTACAGTTTTGTACCTACCATAAATGTAAATGTTCGAGTGCTAATACAGCTGCAGTCCAGGTTTCCCTCCCTCCTTCCCCTCATGGGACAGGCCTATAGGCTAACACATCCTCATACAACCTGATTGGGGTATTCATTTATGGTGTATTTGCTTGCAACTACTGTATTTTGATTATATTGCAGTGCTTTATTACACAAATTTATGTATTGCCTTCCTTCTGGGGGCACCTGACATCTGGGGCAAGAAAAACTGAAGAAAATGGGGTCGGCTGGTTCTTTTATACCCCTGTCGCACTGACGTCAGGGAAGAAGCGACGACAACCGACGCCGGACCTAGACTTTGGAATTCGGCCGACCGAGGACCCGCCTGACTGCAGGCGAACCCATCTGTTATGACTGCAGCTGCATTAGCACTCGAACATCTACATTTATGGTAGGTACAAAACTGTACTTTTTCAATTATTAAGGAATTCCCAATATTATTCTAGCATGTCCAAAGGTCAGTTGTCAATCTCCTCTCCGGTCCAGCTGTTGAATCTGGGAATCTTGAGGCAATGTTACAACTGCCTCATGTACACAGACAACCCTCTCCTCCTCCCAACAAATTCCAACACATGTGAGAAATGCAACCATATAGCCAAACTGGAGGCTAAGCTCTCTCAACTTAGTACTGGCATAACCAGTCAGGAGGAGAAGGAAACCACACTCACTACAATTCCAGTCTCACATAGACCTACCACGACAGCAAACCAAACACATAATCACACAAAAACATACTCGGAGGCTCTAAATAAAAATCTGCCTAAGCAGCAGAGACCTCCAAAGCAGACACCCAAGCAACCGCTACCCCAAAACAAAACACGTGCAACACATATCTCACAAAGCCAGTGTGCCGAACAGTCACAGCCCTTAAGTCTAAACAGCACACCTGATACACTTGTAATAGGTGACTCTATCGTCAGGCACACTGACGTCCCGCTCACTAGGCTGAACAAGGAGAGGGTCACGGTGAGCAGCTTGTCGGGCGCTAGGATCCGCCACATAACACAAGCACTCAGGTCACTCCAAGGCAAGTACAAATATGACTCAGTCATTGTCCATGCTGGTGTGAATGACCTGAGACGTACCTCCCTGGACTACATGAAAAGAGACATAAAGGAGCTCTCTGAGCATGTAGCCCAGGCCGGTATGACCCTGACCTTGAGTAGCATCTTACCCTCACCAAGAACGATGCCACAATATGAGGACAAGATGATCAATTTCAACAATTGGCTTAAGTATTGGTGTCATTCAAAGGGGATCCAATGCCTGTCAGCTTGGGATGATATGCTCGACAAGCCACGATGCTTCGCTAGCGGCGGCTTGCACCTGTCACCCCTGGGCTTTCCGATATGGGCAAAGGCTCTTGTTACCCCCATAGTGCCTTTTTTAGGCAAGGCTCAAAAGACAAACCCACCTCCATAGGTATCACAAGGGATAAGAAACTAAGAGTAATGCTACTCAACGCCAGAAATCTAAACCTCAAGATGCACGCACTCAAAACTCTCCTTAGCATGGAGAACATCGATATCTGTGCAGTAACAGAAACCTGGTTCAGGGCTCCCGAGAGCACCCCAGCACTACCGGGTTATACCTCATACCATGCTTTTCGGCCCCAAAACTTGGACCAAACCACAAAAGGAGGGGGTGTATCGATATTCATCAAAGATACCCACACCTCCAAGTTGGTGGCAAAGCACGAAGCATCAGAGACTATCCATGTGCAACTAACAGTGGGTAAAGCTGCCTTTCAGTTTATAGCCTGCTACAGACCACCCTCCCAAACCCAGGAACCCCACTCGGCCTTCCTGAGAACACTGGAAAATATGAAGGTCTCTCCAAACACCATTATATTGGGCGACTTCATCTACCCAAACATAGACTGGGAGTATTACTCTAGCTCCAACACCCTAGCCCAAAGGTTTCTAGAATTTATAAACTCAGATGCTATGGAACAACTTGTTACCACTCCCACAAGAGGGGAAAACATACTGGACCTGATCATCACCAACATGGGGACTCTATGCTCCAGACCAGAAGTGTATCCCTCAGTGGTAAGATCAGACCATAAACTAATCTCACTGGATATTCACATCCCGACCCCACCCCCTGCCCAGAAAACCACAGTGAAAAACTTCTCTAAAGCAAATTTCACACTCCTCAAAACCGAGGCAGAATCCTTCAAAGCCCCCGGGCCTGTGGAAAATACGGCCCAGACCGCAGAATCCTTTGTAAACGCATTCTATGAACACCTTCAGGAATGCATGGATCATGCAATCCCAAATAAAACCAAGACCCAATTCTCCAAAGGCAGACGTCCTATCTGGTGGACCCCAGCCATAAACAAATTATACAATAGAAGGAGGAAGCTACTAAATGATGGAGCAAAATCCCAAAAAGGGAAGGCATCACTGATCAGTATTAGCAAAAAACTATGGGCACTCATAAAATTGTCTAAGGCCAGCTTCGAGAGAAAAATTGCACAGGACACTAAGGATAATCACAAGGCTTTCTTTAGTTATGTTAGGAACCTGGGTGGTAATCCCCAGATATGCTCAGAATTAGTCCAAAATGACAAAAAATACACTGAACCCATAGACATTGCCAACATCCTAGCTGACAGGTTCAGCGCAAACTTCTCCCACCATAAGGGCAAATATCTATCCCAGCAGAGTGCTGCCCCCCTGACATCTCAGATGCTCAGGTAAGAGCCGCCCTCTCCAAAGCAAAAAACACAGCATCAATGGAGCCAGACGGCATCCCGGGCTGCGTCCTACATGAACTCCAAGAAGAGCTAAACCCAAACATAAAAGTACTGTTCAATCTCAGCCTTACTGCAGGATGTGCCCAAAGAGTGGCGTACAGCAACAGTGGTCCCTCTCTATAAAGTTGGTGCCTCAACGGATCCTGGAAACTATCGCCCCATAAGCCTGACTAGCTTGGTCTGCAAAGCTATGGAAATGATCATCATGGACCTCATAAATAAAGATATTGGGGACCTACAGACAATGGATCCTACCCAGTTCGGCTTTGTTAAGGGCAGATCCTGCCTCTTAAACCTGGTTGATTTCTTTGAAACAGTCACCAAGGCCATTGACTAGGGGAAGGTGGTCCACACAGCCTACCTGGACCTCGCAAAAGCCTTCGATACAATACCCCACTCGGGCATTATAGATAAGCTCACCAGCTTAAATATAAACCCCTATGTCACTAGATGGATTGCAAACTGGCTCAAGGACAGAACCCACATGGTTAGAATTGCTGGAGCCATGTCAGACTCCAAACCAGTTACAAGTGGTGTCCCACAAGGCTCAGTCCTGGGACCTCTCTTGTTCGGTATATATTTCTTGGAGGTACAGGCCAACAAGGAAGGACTGTGGCTGACCAAGTTCGCAGATGACTGCAAACTGGGCGCCATAATCGACTCTCCAGCCGACACAAGCATCCTCCAAAAGGGCCTCATAGAAACAGACAACTGGTGCCAGTGCCATGGCCTCAAGCCAAATGCCAAAGAGTGTATAGTCATCCCCTTTGGCAAAAACAACGTGCCCACAAATTACCGCATAGGTGGTAATCCATTAAGTACAGAAGAAGTAATTAGGGACCTGGGGACCCAAGTTGACAGCAGTCTCTCATTTGACAACCACGTGGCCAAAGTGGTTAGAAAAACATTTTATATAGCCCACCTAATCATGAAGGGATTCACATCTAGATCAGGGGAGGTCATCGTGCCTCTTTACCCATCCCTAATCAGGCCCATAATTGAGTACAGTGCCCCTTTTGGGATGTACCTTACCAGACACCTGCAGCAACTGGAAAGACCCCAAAAGTACCTCACGAAGAGGATCAAAGGGCTCAAGCAGATGCCATATGCTGCCCAGTAAGAAACTCCAGCTCTACTCAGTGGCATACCGCCTGTTCAGAGGCGATCTGTGCCTGACCTATAAAGCCATGTCCAACCCGGAATTAATGGACATGCTGCACCTCAGAAAATCCAAATCCCATCAAGCTACGCGCTCGAGAGACTTGAACCTCAGCACTGAAATAAATAGGACATGCTGGAGGGACAGATTCATAACCCAGAGGCTCCCTTCACTCTGGAATAAAATCCCAGTCCAGATTAGGCAGAGTCCCTCATTGACTCTCTTCAAGAGGAATCTTGATGAGTGGATGGGAGATCGTAGGTTTACCCTGGTATCACTTCTGTGTCACTGTTAGACAGAGGCACAGTATACTAACCTCGAAAAAGGGCATAGCAAAATAAATTTAAAATGGGTGGCGAAAGCCAAACACATTCTGGCTAGGCTTATAAATGCCCTAGGGCAGATAGCCTAGTATGATCCTATGAAAGTATGAACGGACGCCAGACCTAGACTTTGGAATTCTGGCCGACTGCAGGTAGCCTGCCAGCAAGATAACCCAAGTGTAATGACTGCAACAGTGAAACACGATGAACATTTGCCAATATGGGTATAGCGGGTACTGTTGGGGAAGCCACAGAACCGAGAGCAGAAGACACATCCGTGGGGGTTTCACAGACGTAGGCTAATGACGGTGAGAGGGAACCTCTGCTTGTACTGGCTATCCAGATGGATCCTTCCACTGCTACAGATCCTGGTGTCCCTAGGCCTACCTTGAGCCCTACACCTGCTAGGCATTCACTGTAAAGAAAACAGAAGTCAAAACACGTTTCTCCTCCTGCAGAGACAACCAGACTGGCAGTCCTTTTCTCAGAGCCTCTTCAATGTTTTTATGGCTCTTAGGCCTGCTTCGCCCTATCCTCCCCGGCTCCCCCCTTATTTAGCCCTAGGCCTCAGGCTAAAGATATTCCTCCACCTGAAGCTGAGGATTCCTCTGACTCCTCTTCAGAGGGTTCTTTGTCCTGTGTGTCTCAGTTGCCATACTCCCTTGGTTGTGCCTCCCTAGAGGAGGATTCTGCTGAGATAGACTCTCCAGGTGAGGACCTCATCTTTGGGTGACCATTT
This sequence comes from Protopterus annectens, assembly GCF_019279795.1. NCBI lineage: Eukaryota > Metazoa > Chordata > Ceratodontiformes > Protopteridae > Protopterus > Protopterus annectens. The sequence continues at coordinate 594,152,117 of NC_056725.1, read as the reverse complement.
CCAAAATGAGGGAGTTCTTTAAGTGAGATTCCACTGAGATGGCAGAGGTACAAAAAAGGTATTATGAGCTTCTGCAAATGGACACTCCTGCTCCTTCAGCTATCCCTCCAGTCTTGCCAGTATTTTTGGATGCTTTTAATGTAGCCTCTGTGTACCCTGATATACAGCCCCCTACCCCTCGGAAGCCTGACAGATTTTACAAGGTCCCTGAGGGGCCAAATTTCTTATTAAATATCCTTTTGCAGACCCTAGCACTGTATCAGTTTCAGCTGACCTTCTAAACTGTTTCCCTCCACCTCAGTTCTCCCTACAGATAAAGACAGTAAGGCCATGGAGCGCCTCTGCAAAAATGTTTATACCTCAGTTACCCTGGCATTCAGGGCAGTAAATTATCAAACTCATATGTCAAAATATGCCATAGCCCTGTTAGACCAGGCCGCTAAGCTTGTCTGAGATCCCTGATTTTTCTGCCAAGGCTCATATATCCAGCCTCCTGTCTATGTCTTCTTGGGTCACAAGACATTCGATTAGATGCAGCTGTGATGATGCTGAAGCTTCTGCCAGATCTGCTTCATCTGCCTCTGTCCTGAGAAGATATTTCTGGTTGAGGTTACAGCCCTTACCTGATGGCATTAGGGTAAAACTATTGGATGCGGCTCTGGATAACTCTGCCCTCTTTGGGACAAAGTTGGCTGAGTTATTCAAAATTCTACAACAGAAATAGAAGGAGTTACAGGACCTGAAGCACCTGTTTGTTTCTTGTATCCTCAAATTCCACTGGAATTACCCCTCTAAAACACAATTTATAAGAAAACATTCTGCCCCACCACCTCTTTCCAGGGGCAGAAAGAGCACCAGGAAGTAACAAACTCTTTCCAGACCTCTGCTCAGAAGCCTCAGTTTCAGGACAGGGCTGGTGGTCTGTGATAACCTGCCATTACTGCTCAAACCTGTCGACACCATTCCCCCTATCCCTAAGGCTCTCTCACTGTCTCTGTTTGGAAAAACATTACCTCAGACAGGTGGGTCTTATCTATCATAGAAAAGCATTATTTCATGACCTGGAGCACATCACCTTCTTTGACTGGCATTCCCCAGCAACCCAAAGTGCAGCTTCCTGTTTTTCAACTGGTCATAGACCGTCTTATTTCCCAAGGAACAATCTAATTTGTCTCTATGTCAGAAAAGGGAAGGGTTTCTTTTCAAGACTCTTCCTTGTCCCAAGAAAGGATGGTCCCTGGAAACCGATCTTAGCTCTGTGCTACCTCAGTCTTTTTCTTCGTGTCCATTATTCAAATGCTTACTTTGCAGACCCTTTTCCCTTTGATTTTACCTCAGGGATTCTTAGCCACAATGGACATCAAGGATACCTACCTGCACATCCTCGTAAGGCCCATCTACAGGAGATATTTAAACTTGTCGATGGGCTTCTCACACTTTCAGTTCTCTGCTTTGCCCTTTGGACTTTCTGCAGTACCAAGGGTCTTCACCAATTGCTTGTCACCAGTGATTGCCTACTGCAGGACTCAAGGGATTCAAATATTACCTTAACTGGATGACCTACTGATCAAGGCAGAAAGTTCTGAAACCCTGCAGTGCCATTTACAAACCTTGATATCAGTCTTGCAAGCACTGGGCTTCAAGATAAACTAACCCAAGTCCTACTTGAACCCCTCCCAAGACCAAGTATTCCACAGGTGCAGGATATGGATGGATGTCATGAGGGCCTTTCTGCCACCTCAAATGGTGGAAAGCTTAAAGCACTACCTGCACTCTGTCCTTTAAGTCACAGTCTTGACTGCCAGGCAGTACCTCAGGCTTCTTGGTCATATGGCATCGACTATTCCTATGTTGCCATTGGCAGTGTTCCACATGAAGTTACAGTGGTACCCAAGGTCTATATGGACACAACACTCACACCCCCTGGAGTACAAAATCCCTTTCCTTCCTTGTCTCAGGAAAGACATCCTGTGGTGGTTGAATCAAGTGACCTTCAATCTAGGGCTCCCCTTACAGGCTCCCTTGCCAGTTCAGGAGATGTACACAGATGCCTTAAGACTGGGATGGTGAGCAGCCATGGGCTGTATAAGGGTACAAGGCACTTGGTCAGACTCCATCAGACAGGAGCATATCAGCATCAGGGAGATGAGAGCAATTCTTCTGGCCCTAAAAGCTTTCCAACATACCCTGAAGTAAGGCCCCCTAAAATTGTTCACAGACAACTCTACAGTTCTGTGATATGTGAACAAAAAGGGGGGAACAAAATCTTACTTGCTATGCCGACTAGCTCATCAAGTCTGGGAGCTTGCAACCCAGCTGGGGGTCACTCTGCAGGCAGTATATATATCCCTTCAGATCATAACACCCAGGCAGACACCTTGAGCGGGTCCATGTTACAGTCCACGAATGGATGCTCCACAGGGATGTGTTCTTGGACATAATCCACAAATGGGGTACACCTCAGATCTCTTTGCCTCCCCTCTGAACAGACAACTTCCATTATTTTGCACCAGGCTACCCAGTCCCTTGGCAAGGGCAATAGATGCCTTTCAGTCTCCTAGCAGATGTTGTTTCTATATGCATTCCCCCCTTCCCACTTCTTCAGAAAGTCCTACTGAAAATCCAGCAGGACGGACCAAAAATCTTGTTGATGACTCCCTTTTGGCCAAGACAGCATTGGTTCCCCCTCTTTCTGCACTTAGCCGGGGCAATCACCACAAGTTACCCCACAGAGTGGACATTCTCACACAGGACAAGGGATCCCTAATCCATCCTCAAGTACAGTCTTTGAACCTTACCCTGTGGGTAATAGAGTTTTTATCCCTTACAGACACCTTTACAATCAGGACATGCTTAGTCATGCAGGAGGCCAGGAAACCTAATACCAGGAGATCTTATTTCTCTAAGTAGGAAAGATTCTCCATCTGGTGTCTACAAAGGCAGTTAAATCCCTTTCAGGGTGATGTCCCATTGGTACTGCCATATCTGTGAGAACTCTTGCAGATAGGTTTGACATACTCCTCTGTTAAGGCCCCCCTTGCTGCTATTTCAGTTTGTCTGCCTCTGGATCTCCCTTTGGCATCTCGATTGTCTGCAAAGTTATTCCTAAAGGGAGTGCTGCATCTGAAGCCCCCCAGGAAACCTGTTCCATCACCATGGGACCTGAACTATGTTTTAGAGAAGCTTATGGTGGCCCCTTTTGAACCAGCGTCTAAGGCCTCTCTGAAACACTGCACTTGGAAAACTGTACTCCTGGTAGCCTTGACATCAGACAGAAGAGTGTCAGAAGAGTGGCAGAAGAGTGTCAGAGCTTCAGGCACTCATGGTTATTTTCCCTTTTCTCACCTTCCACAAGGGCAGAATAATCCTTAGGACCAATCCTTTCTTCATGCCCAAAGTGGTCAATGAGTTATCCTTAAACCAAGTTATTCATCTCCCCACCTTCTTCCCTCATCTACAGAATGACAGTAAGAGAGTCTTACACTCCCTTGATGTTCACAGACAACTTAGATTTTATCTTGATAAAACCAAGTCTATCAGGAAATCAGACAAATGTGTCTCCTTTCATCCCAGGGCTCTGAGGAAAGCAGTGACAATGCAGGCCATTTCTGCTTGGACCTCCAGGTTAATTTCCTCCTCCTTCTCATACCATGGGAAATCCTTAGGATCCAAGGTTAAGGCTCATTCCACTAGAGCTATGGATTCATCTGGAGCCTTCTTTAAGGGGCTGAACACTGCCTCCATTTTAAAAGCAGCTACATGGACCTCCACACCTTTACCAAACATTACAGATTGGACCATATTTCCAGATCTAGGGTGGGATTTGCCAGGACAATCCTCCATGGATTCCTAGAAAGCAGTTCCATACCTCCACTGTCTTCCTTCCTTTGAGCTTTGGCACTTACCCAAGGGTTTGGAATACTGCAACATGAGAATAGAAGGATATAGAATAGTTGTACAAAATCTTACCATAACCATAGATTTCCTTCTCTTCCATGTTGCAGTATTCCTTCCCTCCATCCTTACCCCCTTCTTTGCTAAACTGTCCCTTCTTGGATGGCACTGGAATAGTACAGTTATCCTGGGACTGGGGTACGACGGGGGGGGGCTCATTTCTGAGGTGCAGACATCATTTTTTGGCCTACGTTTCCTTAGCTATTATCAGACTTCCCACGTACCTTGCAGTGACTAGAAGCTATTGTATACTGGCCGGACTTCAAGGTAGTAAGAGAGGATAACCCAAGGGTTTGGAATACTGCAACATGGAAGAGGAGGACATTTATGGTTATGGTAAGATTTTACACAGCTATTCTTTCTTATCCTTTTCCTGTACACACGTGTACTTCTTCCGGCTGTCATTGCTGATGGTCTTTTCCCCTTATTCTCTCCTTTTAAAAAATATATAAAAATAATAATAAAAATAAATCTTCTCTTTCCTCTGCCATTTCTTTCTATATCTGTGATGTGGGTGTAAATGGCTGTTTTCTAGCTTCTTCTCCTTTTGTTGACATAGCTGAGAAGGATAAGGGCCCCTCTGGTTTTAAAAAATGCCAGAAGTGCATCCATAAATAAACACGAACTAAGTCCCAAAAGTCCACAAAATAGCAAAGGTAGAAGGATGTAGACCAAATAATCCAATAGTTACTTCCACAGAATACTTTATTAAACACGAAAAACAAAATCGAACGTGAAATCCATCAAGCGCTTTCGTCTGAAACACTGTCAGGCTTTTTCAAGATATTCACAACTAGAAAATACCCTGCTTTAAATAATCCCTTCAATAAGCCAAAATTGCAACTTGCTAAAATCAATTAAAACAATCAAATCTAATTGAGTAACTAATTAAACACATTCAAATACATTTAATTATGATTATATAACCATGCCTGCTGAAAAACCTAAGGGAACCAAATCGTTAATGTGCATTGTACTTTTAAAATATTTAGCGATACATTTCTTTACATAAACCTTTAGTAAAGATGTTTCTTATATCCTTTATAAATGTACATGTAAATGCAAATAAAAATAGAAAATGGGGAAATATTAAATAAATATAATGTAATGAACACTGAAGATATGTTCATGCATACACTGTTAAACATGTAACTATTAAAATACATAACATGTTTTCAATGCCTTAAAAACTTAAACTTAATTTTAAAATTGTGAAATCTGATAAAAATATGTATTTAAATAAGTATAAATATACCTAAAAATATGCAAATAAATTGTAAGTAACCTATAAACTACGTAAGTATATATGTCAATATACGTATACTAGTAAATGTAGTTGTAAATTATAAATAAATAATGTGTATGTAAATAAATTATTAATTAATAAATACATTTATTTTAATTTTATTTAAATTGATTACTTGTAAATGTGCAGAATGTTAATAAAATATATTAAAATCTATTAAAATGTGAAATATGAAAATGTGTTCGAGACTACTTAGAATTAAAGGGGTACTGCATACTCAGTGTACATACAACAAATACTAGACCTTATACAGTATGTGCAAACTACAAATGCATAAGTAATGTGAAAAATCTATTGTAATATGAGAAGTGGAATAAAATAAGGCAAAACTACTTATAAAACTTGTACAAGGTACTAACCAAGTGTAGTAACAGTGTGTTAGAACTATCTGGCATCTAGATAATAATGTATTAAATGGAGGAAATAATGTTTAGTTAGTGTTTAGTTAAACTACTGAGCAAAGGCTAAAAGTGTATATTTGTGCGTAAATACTACACCAATAGCATTGAAGATGTAGTATTAAAGCCTCGCTCGCCTTAGTTTTAATACACTACTAATACTAAGTGTGTCATTTAATCCGGGTGGCTTAGATGCATTAAGTCTTAGTTGCCAGATCAATTCTTTGTACTCTAAACTAGCCTCCCAGTCACCACCTCTCGGATTCAACAGTACTTGTTCAGGTATCATAAATTTCAATGACATCTTTGGACAAACCACAGAGTGTTTGAAAAAAGCATTAGATTCTTTGCCTTTTTGAATATCATATAAATGGTCGTATATTCTTTTACGTAACGTTCTCTCCGTTTTGCCAATATAAAAACTGGAGCAGAACTGACATACGCCTAAATACACAATGCCTTTCGTTGCACAATTGTAATAACATCCTATCTTAACTTTATAGTTCCTTGATGGAATGTAATAACTTCCACTATTCATAATATAAGGACATTGTTTACAGGCATTGCATTTGTATGTACCTGTTTTAGAATCTTTAAGCATAGATAAATTCTGTTGTTGTTTCTCAAAAATACCTTTAAGGTTAATACCTTTCGCCATTACAAATGTTGGTTCTTTTGGTAGAAATCTACTAGTCTCTTCATGTAATCCTAAAATTGGCCAGTACTTCAAAACCGTGTTCTTTATCCTGGAAGAATCATTACTAAATGTATGCACAAATAAACCGTGTGTTCCTGTATGAGCTGCCTGGTTAACCGAGGGTAAACTGCTTCTACCCAGGCCAAGCAAAGGAAAGTATTTATTCTCCCTGTTACTTCTGACTTCATGTAGCGTTATCTCAGTTAGCTGCCTTGGATATCCTCTTTCTAAGAAGAGGTTTACTAGTAAGTCTACCTCTTTGTTGAATAAAATATCAGTGCTACACATTCTAGCAGCTCTGATAAATTGCCCTTTTAGTATACCTTTTTTTTGTGAGTAAGGATGCCCACTACTGAAGTGAAGATATGCGTTTGAAAATGTACATTTCCTAAAAATAGATGATTGAAACGTACAACTTTCAAAATTTTTGGTTAGGAGAACATCCAAATAATTCAAGGAACAATCACTAATATTAAATGTAAATTTTAAAAAACGTGTAGTATTGTTAATATATGCCAAAAATTCATCAAGATCTTTCTTACTACCCCTCCATAGGACACATATGTCATCTAAAAATCTTTGATAATGTACAATGTTGTTTACCCATGGGGGTGTAAAAACGTACTTATTCTCCCAATAAAATAGAACAATATTGGCATACGACGAGGCACAAGGTGTGCCCACGGCAACCCCTTTTCTTTGCTTAAATATTTCCCTATTAAAATAAATAAAATTGTTATGTAAAATGGTTTCCATAAATTCCACCAGCAGGTTAATGGTATTTGTACTAAAATCAGAATGTGTAATAAGTACTTCCTTAAACCGTTCCAACCCGATGTCATGGGGAATGCTGGGAAACAACTCGACTACATCAATTGTCACCAAGAAGTCAGTTACTTCATAAAACTCATCTTTAATATTTCCAAGGAACTCCCATGAGTCCTTACAAATGTGTTTAATAGATGTTACTAACTTTTTAAGAGATGTGTCAATGAATTTTCCCAATGGTTCCGTGATACTACCCGCTCCTGCTACTATAGGTCTAAGCTTTAGCGGGTACAGACCTTTGTGAACTTTGGGAATACCAAAAATGACTGGGGTGAGGGGTGTATTGACAAACAGGAAGTTGTATAGCTTTTCATTGATTACTCCCTGAAAAAGATGGTCCTGCAATGTATACTTTATTCTAGTGTGTGCTATATTAATTTCATTCAGTGAAATAGAACTGTATTGTTCAGTATCTTGCAAAATGTTGTGTATATTTACCTCATAATCATTTGAATACATCACTACAACACCCCCACCCTTATCTGGTTTCATGACTCTAACTTCTTCTTCCTTTAACAATTTGATCAAAGAGTAGCATTCTGGGGACAAGTTGTCGGGTTTGTTATTAATCTTAGAGTCATAATTTCTTATATCTTGTTCCACTAATTCCTCAAATATCCTAACCACCGGGTGCATCGGTGGATTAAAGGTGCTGGATCTACTAAACAATTCTCATGTACCTGCTTGTCCTTTAAAAAATAAGTTCAGATTTAACTGCCTAGTAAAAAGTTTTAATTCTAGAATATTTTTAGTAACATTCATAGGTCGAGTGGGGACAAAGTGGAAACCCTTAGAGAAAAGCTCAAAATGTATATCTTGTATGGGTATCTCCGTGTAATTATATATTGTAAAATTATCTTTTGTTGAGACTACATAGGGTACTGAAACGTGATCAACATGCACCTCATTTCTGGGAACTACCGTAACTGCATCACTAACGGTTATCACCGTGGTTTCCCCCATCTCTGCTGTTGTTGGGGTTGCCCCCTGTTCCCCTGCCTTCCTTGAGGAAAGTAAAAAACCTGGTGTGCATTACCATTGTGTGCACCGTTATTGTTATATTTTTGTGCTATACGTTCACTTCTCCTAGGAACTTCTTCCGGTAGTGGTGTAGTATTACCAACATTAATATTTCTACTACCTGTGTTATTGTTAAATTGCTTATTAGACCATCTACTCTTAACTAACGTTTGGTAAGCAACACCATTTTTATAATCATTCAAGTCTCTTTCCAGTTTTCTGATCTTTCGATCCATAATTCTACAACAGTATTGGTCAACTTCATGAAAAACTGAATCGTAATCTTTTTTGACACATGAAAAGTTAACATCACAAACAATTGTTTCATTTAACTGATTTAACTCATATAACAAAGTCTCCATTTTGTTCTCATAGTCCTTGACCATAAGTTGAATCATTTCAAGACCCGTTCTATCGAAAAGGTCAGTAAGTTCTTTTAAAAGTACAGACCCTGGTGTAGCATTATTTGGGAATTTATTGAAACAGAGTCCCTTAGGAACCCTTTTTACATGCATACATTCGTGTAAATAATCAATTTCCAATTGCGTTGACTTATAAGCATACAATTTATTATTAAAAGATGTAAAATTACTATCCGCTTCATTAACCATTGGAAAATGATCTGGAACAGTACCTTGTTCAAAGGCAAACTGCATATTAGCCCATGCGTTAAAGTTGAATGTATTTTGGTTGTTTCCTCCTATTTTCGTTGCTCCCAAAGAGTGGTTGTTAGTAGTATTTTTGGAACCTGTACCATTACCCTGTCCTTCCTTGTTGGAGTTTAAGTTCCGTAACTCTACATTCTTTGTGGTTGTTTTGTCCGAACCATTTCTTAACCCAGCTCCCAGCTGCTGGTTATCCGGAATCTGGTCGTTGGTGTCAGCGTTGTTCGTTTTCAGCGTATTAGTCAACTGTGTCAGCAGGCAAATGACTTGTCGGAACTCGGCTCTTGTTACCGGCACGTCATCCGGAACGTCACGCAGGATGAAAGGAGTGTTGAGGAAGTCGGACTGGTCGTTAACTTCTGCCATGATACCACACATAAAGAAACATGAACTAAGTCCCAAAAGTCCACAAAATAGCAAAGGTAGAAGGATGTAGACCAAATAATCCAATAGTTACTTCCACAGAATACTTTATTAAACACGAAAAACAAAATCGAATGTGAAATCCATCAAGCGCTTTCGTCTGAAACACTGTCAGGCTTTTTCAAGATATTCACAACTAGAAAATACCCTGCTTTAAATAATCCCTTCAATAAGCCAAAATTACAACTTGCTAAAATCAATTAAAACAATCAAATCTAATTGAGTAACTAATTAAACACATTCAAATACATTTAATTATGATTATGTAACCATGCCTGCTGAAAAACCTAAGGGAACCAAATCGTTAATGTGCATTGTACTTTTAAAATATTTAGCGATACATTTCTTTACATAAACCTTTAGTAAAGATGTTTCTTATATCCTTTATAAATGTACATGTAAATGCAAATAAAAATATAAATATAAATAGAAATAGAAAATGGGGAAATATTAAATAAATATAATGTAATGAACACTGAAGATATGTTCATGCATACAGTGTTAAACATGTAACTATTAAAATACATAACATGTTTTCAATGCCTTAAAAACTTAAACTTAATTTTAAAATTGTGAAATCTGATAAAAATATGTATATAAATATGTATTTAAATAAGTATAAATATATCTAAAAATATGCAAATAAATTGTAAGTAACCTATAAACTACGTAAGTATATATGTCAGTCTACGTATACTAGTAAATGTAGTTGTAAATTATAAATAATGTGTATGTAAATAAATTATTAATTAATAAATACATTTATTTTAATTTTATTTAAATTGATTACTTGTAAATGTGCAGAATGTTAATAAAATATATTAAAATCTATTAAAATGTGAAATATGAAAATGTGTTCGAGACTACTTAGAATTAAAGGGGTACTGCATACTCAGTGTACATACAACAAATACTAGACCTTATACAGTATGTGCAAACTACAATTGCATAGGTAATGTGAAAAATCTATTGTAATATGAGAAGTGGAATAAAGAGAAGTGCATCCATAAAATACCCTTGCTGGATTTTCATTCTCTCTGCCTATATTGTCTGGCCCCCCTCCATTTACAAGAAGACTGCAGCATTTGTCGTGCCTTTGGCCATCGAACCCTTGTAGAAAGGCAAAATAGGCTTATTTTAAAAGGTTTGCTTCCCTCAGCTTTTGCCCAAGTCTTAATCTTCTGTAGACAAAGTGAAAACAGACATTTCATGCCCTTCGTCCTCGTCTTCAGTGGACAAAGGAAAGAAAAGAAGTCTCTCTGTTCCAACCTCTCTGTCTGTTCCGAAAGCAAAAAAATTGAAGCCCTCTGTTCTGAAAGTATCAGCAGAACCGCAGGCCTCTGCTACTGACACTCTGGTACCGAGATCTACTCCAGCACCGATTTATTTCAAGTCCTTTGATGTCAAAGACCTTAGTGCAGAAAATCACTACTTCTTCACCTGCCTTGACCAAGGATATATTGCCGAGAACTACCTATTCATCTTCTGTTGATCCTTTTGTTTGGGAGCTCCCAGCAGTTTTTTCTACAGAAGCCTAAGTCCCCTTCTACTTCATCGGTCTGCTCCACCAAAAGTCTTTCCAAATTCAACGTGGAGAGGCTAGTGAATAAAATTCTATAGGCTAGAGGACATTCAGGCCCCCTTTTAGTTCTGACTCCCTCAGGTCTTGGCAGAGACACTTCTTTTACCCCTCTAACTACTCTTCATCTAACCTCCTCTGAGGTCTTAGAGTCTGTTCAAGATCTCCTGACGCCGACTGTACTGGCTCTGGAGTTATTTGCTTCTCTCTGGAGTTGTTTGCTTCTTTGGAACTTCTAGTTACCCTGAGCTCTTCGGTTACTTCAGAATCGGAGACCTCCTGGAGATGGAGCTTACTCTGTTGGTTCCGGGGACAGATCTCGACTCCAGGTTTTTCGGTGGCATGCCTGCTCTTCGGAGCTTCAGTTCAAGTTAGTTCGGCTCTGGCTACGGTCTCGAGTGTTGGTTCTTTGCAGCTGGGAGTGACCCTGATTCCAGGGCAGTCTATCTCGGTTACATGCTCCCTTCTCTGTTCAGGGGAGCCAGCCTTTGAGGCTATGTGGAGGGCCCTTTCACTTAGTGACTCAATGCCTTCCCCCTCAGAACTGGCACTCCCTTATAGTTCAGTTATTCCTCCTGCCTCTCCACTGAGACAGCGGGTGCAGACGTCTCAGGTTTCACAAGCTCAAGTACTGTCATCTTCTGATACCTCCCCAGATTTATCCCCCTGAGGAGGTCCCTCAGAAAAAGAAGTGCAAGAGGAAGCACTTGGATTCCTCCCAGGAATCAATCGGCAAGGACACAGATTTCAATGATGGGGTAATGTCCTCACGGTCACCTCCTGAAGATATCTCATTTGGAGACATCTTAGAAATTGTAAAACCGAGGGGTACCTGGACGTCCCAAAACCCTTCCACTGAGGAATCTGTTTACCTGCACGCTTTTAGCACCCACCTGTCTAGCTCTTGGGTGCACCAACCCTCTGATGAACTCATTCAGTTAATTTCACAGCGGGCATGGAAGGCTGCAGACACCATCGAGCCCATCCCTAAAAAGCCTCATAAAATACTGTCTGCACCGAAGATGAAACAGTTCTGGGCCAGGGAGTTAGCTGTGGATGCTATGGTCATAGCTGCCGCCAGTAAAAAGGAACTTGCTGAGGAGAGTTCCTGTGTCCTTCCACCCAACAGGGAGTCTCGGGCTATGGATAGATTTGTGAAGTGGGTCTGTGCTTCCATTGAACTTTGCTATAAGGTTCTTGAATTTTCTTGAGACATTTCACAAGACTCCCAACGTGATCTAATTAAGGAATTGTTGGACACCCTGGCAAGAGCTGTAGCTGAGGGAGTCCAAGAGAAAATATCCAAAAATGGGATAACCAGCTTAACAAACTATAATGTAAAAATGAAACCGAAAAACAGTAAACCAAAAAGACCTACTGTCTCACGAAGTAATAAGTTTATTCGATAAACTGCAACACTGCAAAGCATTCGAGTAGAAGACTCTTTCTCAGTGCAACAGTTTAAAACCTCAGTTCAGCATTTATGTAACAATTTAAAATCACAGCCAGCCTACCAATTGAAATTAATTATTTCAGTAAAAGTTAACCCTTTAATCACCAATAAAACCACATGACATAAAAAAATATAAGAACAATATAAAAATTCTCATACAGCATTAAATAATAGAATATTTTAACTTAAGTATAGGTTTAATGCTATTTATCATATTTAAACCAGATGGGGCATCTCCCCTAAAATAATTTATCCATCTGTATTCCACAGTAACAGTAACACTATCCTCACCCCTATGATTCAAGTCTGTCTTTTTGTAGAACTCTAAACTTAAAGAAATGATGTTAAGTTGTCAATCTCGCCTTCATTCTTGCTTGATGGGTTCGGAGCCGATCCTCGGCTCCGACTCGGCACTTGCTTTAGCTCGAGAACTCCTTTTACCAGCTCGAGGCAGCCCCATATCCCATGATGCAAGGCAGTAAGTACCCAGATCTCGTTTGCCGCTTCGCTTGGGAGGTCTTCTCTTTACCAGCTCCTGGTAAGTAGTTCACATTTGTGATATTTCAAGCCCCTTTTAATTTAAAACTAATTTTTTGATAGTTTAAATCTATTTCTACCCTTTCTGACAGAAATCCCTGTCTCTTTTAATTTTTTGTTAGTCAATTTTCCCTATCCCATCCCCCCCCCTGTTAGGGTGTGTGTGTTGGTGTTTTTATAAAATACCTCTTGGTATTTTGTTTAATTTAATTTTGACTGGTGTGTCTGTGTGTGTGTGTTTCGGCACCATGTCAAAGGAGAGGGTTTCAGGTTTTAAGAAGTGTGACTCGTGCTGTCAGAAGATGTCTCTGACAGACGGTCACACTTCTTGCCTGTATTGTTTGGGCCCTCTTCACCTGCAGGACTCCTGTGCTATTTGTCACTCCTTCAGCCAGAGAGTCCTGCAGGAGAGACGTAACAAGTTGATTCTCAGGGGTCTTCTTAAGCCGGAGGGCTCTCCGGCTAAGTCGGCTCCACAAAAATCAACTAAAACTGCCAAGGCCCAGGCTTCTGTTTCTAAGCCTGCGGCCTCGGCTCCGACTCGTATTGAGTCGAGATCGGCTCCGGCTGGAGCCGATTCTGGATCCACAAAACTTTCGGCGCCGATGGCTATCGGCGCCGAATCTGTTTTGACCACTTCGATGTCGGCTCCGATCGGCTCCGACACCCATGTGGCACAGGCATCGGTGTCGGCTCCGACACCGTTACTTTGGTAGCTGTATCGGCTCCGGCTGGAGCCGATACATCGAGACGTTCTGTCGGCTCCGAGAAGTCGGTGCCGACAGGATCTGTAGTATCGGCTCCGATGGCCCATTCCAGGAAGAGGTCGAGGTCTCCTTCCTTGGAGCCGATACTTTCGGCTCCGGCTTCGCCTCTTCTATCGGAACGGAGCCATCGGAGCCGATCTTCAAGGTCATCCAGGTTGTCAGATCATGACCTAGAGAGAGTGGTCAGTAGATTACTCAAGTCACAGGTACTGGCCCAAATGCTACACAGTCCGTCTCAGCAGACGACTGTTGGTCCACACCCGTTACAGTTCCTCCTTCAACTCTACCCCAGAGCTTGGAGTTGGAGTCTTCGGGCATGGTTACTGCTACGGCTGGAGGACGGATACCCCTTCTGTTCCTTCAGCCCCTACTCTTATCTCCTCTTCCTTAGAGGGATTCGGTGGTCGGGCTTCCATGGTCTCCTCCGAGGGGTGAGTGGCATCGGACCCTTGTCCGAGCCGCTCTTCCCTTGGAGCCTCGCCCTTGGTGAGCTCGGCTCCGACATCTGCCTCGGAGACTTCCCTTTCGGTGGCCCCTGGAGTTCCTAGCTCTTCGGAGCGGGTTCTCTCGGACCTGCCTGGGAGGGAGCATTCGAGGTGATGAAGAGTGTACTGGCCACTGGTATCAGTCAGCAGTCTCTTCCGTAGCTCCTCCCTCTATTGTACCTGTTGACATCTCTGCCACTTCTCTTGCTACAGGACCCAGAGATCCCCCGCCTCAGGTTTCCCCATTGGGAATTGCCCCGTCTTCCGAGGATTCAGGTGATGAGTCGGGAGAGCCACCTAGGAAGAGGCCTTGTAAGAGGAAGCATGTAGACGCCCGAGTCTGTCACGCCGGATACTGACTTTGATGAGTCAGAGGGATCCCTAGATCCCCTCTGAGGATGTCTCCTTTCAGACATCCTAGAACTTCTAAAACAGAGGGAAACTGGCCCACCAACAATCCCTCTGAGGATGAGTCAGTATACCTAGAGGCGTTTGGATCTCGGCCCTCCACCTCCTGGGTGTCTCCGCCTTCGACCCCTTATGCAGGTTATTGCACGAAGGCGTGGACAGCTCCTGACTCTGTAGAGCCAGTCCCTAGGAGGCCTTCTAAATTTATCACTGCCCCTAGTGACAAACAATTCCTTACCAAGGGTGTCCCGCTGATGCCATGGTGGTGGCTGCGGCCACCAAAAAGGAACTTGCAGATCCTTCCGTGCCCGTCCATCCTCCTAATAAGGACTCTAGGACCATGGATAGGTACGGCAAGCGGATGTTTTCCTCAGCGACCTTTGCTATGCGTTCGCTGAATTATCTTTGTCACTTCACCAGACTCCAGAGAGATATCCTGAAGGAGCTGGGAGAAGTAGTTCAGGATCCTACAGCTGCAGGGGCTCAAGAAAAGATTGCTTCGCAGCTAGGAACCCTCAATTCCATTGCTAACTCCTCCATGTGGCTAATATCTTATGCTGCGGATGGAGCGAGTAGAGCCGCAGGCACAGGTGTGGCTCTTAGACGCCAAGCCTGGATGCGGCTATGTGATTTTACGGATCCCTTTAAGGCGTCCTTCACAAATTCTCCCTTTGATGGGTCAGCTTTGTTTGGCCCTCAGGTGAAGGAGACCTTGACCAGGTGTGAGCAGGACGGCAAGACTCTTTCTGCTGTTGGAGTCCGGTTTTCCACCCCTTCTAGTCTTTTTCCCAAAGGACAGAAGGGTGGGAAGATGTGGTTCCGTAAATCCCAAGGAGTCACGCCGATTCACGTGGTCAGTTTACCCCTAGAGGCAGAGGGGTAACAACAGACGCCACTCTAGAGGCAGAGGGGTCCAAGAACCAGGGAAACAGGGAGCCTCTCTCTGATAAGCCCTTTCAGCATCCCTGAGGTGTTGCCCGGCTGTCCCTCCTTGGAGGCAGTCGGGGAAGATTATCACTGTACCCAGAAGCCTGGCATTCCCTCACTCAAGACAGATGGGTACAGTCGATCATATCCAAGGGTTACATAATTCCTTTCGAGGAAAGTCCCTTCCCCTCAAGTTCCCTTCCAGATGTACCACCGGTCTAAGGGACATTGCAGAGTTAGAAATCGCAAAACTACTGCAAAAGAGCCATTCAGCCAGTTACAATAGACCATTCAGAGCCCGGAATCTACTCAAGGTTCTTTTGGTCCCCAAAAGACGGGAGACTGGAGACCAATATTGGATCTCAGCAGACTCAACAAGTCTGTCAGGAAGACAAGATTCGAATGGTCACTCTTCAGTCAATTCTGCCCTTCTTACAGAAGGACAACTGGATGTGCTCAATAGATCTTCAGGATGCGTACTATCACATCAAAATTCACAGACGCTCCAGGAGATTTCTCCGCTCGGCTGGGGTCCAGTCATTTCCAGTTCAGAGCCCTGCCCTTTGGTCTCACTACAGCCCCCAGAGTGTTCACCAAATGCATGGCAGTGGTCACGGCTCACCTGAGACGTCAAGGATTCCAGGTGTTTCCGTATCTCGACGACTGGCTCCTGTCAGCCACCACCAGGCATCAGCTTATACAAGCCAGGGATTACACAATAGACCTTTGTTCTCATTTGGGCATCTCAGTCAACTTCAAAAGTCATCCTTATCGCCCTGCCAGTCTATTACCTTCATAGGCGCAAACTTAAACACTGTTCGGATGTCAGCTACCCTTACAGAACAAAGAGTTTCAGACATTCAGACTCATGTCAGGATCATTCTGGCCAGCAAGAAAGTACAGGCCAGAATGGTTCTAAAGGTATTAGGTCTCATGGCTGCGGCCATTACTCTTCTCCCCTGGCTCGATTCTACATGCGCCTCCTTCAGTGGATGCTGTTCACACAGTGGTCATACCAGCAACTCCCAATGCGTCACCAGATTCTGGTGACACAAACATGCAAAGAACATCTTGCTTGGTGGATCACATCGTCTCAGGTTCACCAAGGCAGGTGCTTTGTACCTCCGTCCCCGATAGCCACTGTCACCACGGATGCCTCCCTGATCGGGTGGGGGTCATTATCAGGGCAGGATGGTTCATGGGACGTGGCAACCGCTTGAGTACCATCTGCACATAAATGTCCTGGAGATGAGAGCAGTGCTTTTAACGTTGCAAGCCCTCAACGACTTTCTTCCCGTAGGGACAATTGCAGTCCACACAGACAACATGTCTGTAGTTTGGTATATCAACAAACAGGGCGGAACCAAGTCCTACCCTTGTGTCGAGAAGCGCTCAGACTATGGCAATGGGCGATCTCCTCTCATCGGTTTCTGGTAGCAACGCATATCCCTGGGAAAACCAACATTATAGCGGACAGATTGAGCAGAGCTATTCTCATGCCTCACGAGTGGTCTCTCAAGCAATCCATAGCGGAAGAGATTTTTCTGGAATGGGGTCGTCCATGTTGCGATCTTTTTGCTACTCCCCAAAACAGCAAATGTCCAGACTTCTTCAGCCTCTTCCCTCTATCAGGCCATCCCCCCAGAGACGCTCTGACCCAGGATTGGCCCCAGGGACTTCTTTATGCCTTCCCTCCATTTCCTCTAATCCCTCAGGTGATCCAGAAAGCTACCGTTTTGAGAGCCAAATTGATTCTCATTGCCCCTTACTGGCCTCGACAAGTTTGGTTTCCGTTCCTCCATCATCACCTTTTGGTGCAGCCGTGGCATCTGGACCCAGTGCCAGATCTTCTGATTCACCAACCCGGTCAGCTGCACCGGTCAATCCCTTCTCTCAACCTCACAGCATGGTTGCTCCACTTCCTTCCTTAGCCAGGCTTCCTTTGATCTCTAACCCAGTTAGAGACATCATAGTAGCTTCACTAAAATCCTCTACCAGGAGGATTTACACAAGCAAATGGAAACGTTTCTCTTATTGGGCTAAGGCCCAAAATATTGATCCTTTTACTGCCCCTGTTCAGGCAGTTCTGGACTTCTTAGCAGAGATTTTTCATGCAGGCTCCTCTTCTTCCACAGTCAGAGTTCAGTTGGCTGCTATTTCTAATTTTCATGTCGGGATAGCAGATCATAATATTATGTCCCATAGGCTCTGCAGGGCCTTCTTGAAAGGAATTTTCCTACTAAAGCCTCCAATCAGGAATCCTCCTCCTCAGTGGGATCTAAATTTAGTGCTGACATCCTTGATTCTTCCCCTTCGAGCCAGCTGTTTCTTGTTCCCTAAAATATCTTTCTTGGAAAACGTTATTCCTAGTGGCTATTACATCTGCCAGGAGGGTGTCTGAACTTCATGCTCTTCGGTTCGACCCCCTATTTGATTTTTCACAAAGACAGAGTATCTTTGAGAACTAATCCATCCTTTTTACCTAAGGTCGCTTCAAAAACAATCTGAATCAATCCATTGATCTCCTGTATTTTTCCTAACTATTCAGATAGAGCTGAACAAAAGCTACATTATCTTGACGTCCACCGTCAGCTTAGATATTATTTGGACAGAACAAAAAAATTTAGAAAATCTGATCAACTTTTTGTTTCCTATGCGGATAATAAAAAAAGGCCTTCCTGTTTCTAAAGTGACTTTGTCCAGATGGCTTTCTTCGGTCATCACTGAAATTTATACGATCAGGGGAAAACAGCTGTGCTCAAAACCTAAAGCACATTCAACTAGGAGTTTAGCTACTTCTACAGCCTTTCAAGCTAGACTGCCTTTGGACACTATTTGTGCAGCGGCCACTTGGGCCACTCCTCACACTTTTGTTTCCCATTACAAATTGGACTTGGCCTCCAGGGACAGAGCCAGTTTTGGCTCTACAGTCCTCAAGAGTTTGTTCCATTGAGCCACCCAGGATAGAGGTGCTAGGACGCGGTCCCATCAAGCAAGAATGAAGGCGAGATTGACAACTTAACATTAAGAAGTTATGTACCTACCATAACGTTCCATGTTAGTTGTCTTCTCTCGCCTTCTTTCTTGGTACCTTCCCTCCTTCCCCCTGGCCTGGACAGACCTTGTATAAGAAACTATTATGCTAAAGACCATTCAGACCTGGTCCTTTTTCCATCTGTAAGTTTCTTCTTCCTTTGGGAAGTATTTTATGCTTGGTGTTATTGCCCTTTGTCAACAAACGAGAACTGGGTACTTACTGCCTTGCATCATGGGATATGGGGCTGCCTCGAGCTGGTAAAAGGAGTTCTCGAGCTAAAGCAAGTGCCGAGTCGGAGCCGAGGATCGGCTCCGAACCCATCAAGCAAGAAAGAAGGCGAGAGAAGACAACTAACATGGAACGTTATGGTAGGTACATAACTTCTTATTCATTTCCATAACATTGAATGTGCTTATATAAACCATTTGTGTCTAATTTTGTACGTATCTCCAACATACGTGATGCTGTCCTGTCTTTTAGCTTATTTGTTTTACCTATATAGAAGCCTGAACATTTCCCACAATTAGCAAGCTAAATCAGATTTTCAGTGGAAAAGTAGCAAATGTTTGAAAAACAAAATTCTTTTTAGAAATTGTTTTTTATGTTGTGGTTTTATTGGTGATTAAAGCATTAACTTTTACTGAATTAATTAGTTTCAATTGGTAGGCTGGCTGAGATTTTAAATTGTTATATAAATGCTGAAATGATGTTTTAAACTGTTGCACTGAGAAAGAGTCATACTGGAAAGCTTTGCAGTGTTGCAGTTTATCGAATAAACTTATTACTTTGTGAGCTGGATGGTCTTTTTGGTTTGTTGTTTTTCTGTTTCATTTTTACTGTATAGTCCGTTTAGCTGGTAATCCCATTTTTTGATATTTCCGTTGGTCTCTCTGGATATATAGCACGCCTCACAGACTTACCAGCCAGCTTATTTATTCATATTGGGACTGTGACTATGAGTAATAGTCAGCTCCACAGCTTTTTCACGATGGGAGAAAACTCATTCCTTCTAATGTCTTAATCTGTAAGGACATCTAATGAAGGTACCAGCAATTCCCCGAATGCTAATAGGGATGAAATTTTAAAGAAGCTACGTTCATTAGAGTCCACTGTTGAACAGTATATAAAATTACAGTGGCAGAGGTTAACATTCACAGCTTATTTTGAAATAGGTATTATACCAAGGGGGCTTAGAGTGACTAAAATGCCTACTTATGGTAATAAATATCCTGACTTGCTGAAAAAATGGCAAGAATTGAATTTACAAGTGCTAACTATATGATTCTGATGAATGAACACTTCACTAATTTTGAAGCTGAACTCATCTCAGAGATAGATAAGCTTGAAGACAGTATTGTAAATTCAGCTGATTTTAACTCCGTGCTAACAAGACTATCAAGGTATGTTAGACTGTTTAAAAAGTTTTGACAATTCTCTGATTGCTATGAAAAAACTTAAAATTATCAAAGACTTAAATGACTTTAAAATGGTCATGTATTCTCCTGGCCAAAGACTGAACATCAGTATTGTAATTTCTTTGAAAAACAAGTAAAACAACTTTCTGTGATACAAACTTCATCTGTTCATTCTGGTGCAGCTAATACAAGTAATATGGTAGATCATGTTGATGTCAGTGTATGTCCCAGTGCATATAGGGAAAGGTCTACTTCAAAATATTGAAATCTCATAATGATAGGGAAAGGTCTTCAAAATATTGAAATCTCATAATGTTGAACTTCAAAATATTGAGACATCATAAACCCAAAACATTGAAAGCCCAAAACACAGAAAACTCAAAATACTGGAAGTGTGCATTATAACACAGAAAACTACAACGCACATGTAAATAACATCTCCTCCACCTTTAACACCACCAATGTAAGAAACTCACTTTTTACTACATTTCTGCAGGGGGGCAAGCCTCCCTCCTGTAAATTAAATATACCAACTCCTAGATCGCACTACAGTGGAAAAAAGTTAATTTCCTAATCCCACTGTAATTTTCATGGAAGTTATGTTAGTGTTCTGAGAAGTGCTGGCAGAAGTGAATATGGGAAAAAGTGTTGATTTTGCCAATCTGTACGTAATTTTAGGCCATGCATATAAGTGATTTAGACATTATGTTTACATTCTGTATGATGATCACGATACAGTGTGGTTAGGAAATTAACTTTTTCTACTGTAGTGCAATCTTGGAGTTGGTATATTAAATTTACAGGGGGGTGGGGAGCAGAGCCCCCCACATGGGGGATGCAGTGGGCTTGGCCCCCTGCAGAAACCTAGTAAGAAGTGTGTTTGTTAGTTTGATGATGTTATAGATGGAGGGGATGTTATTTACATGTGCATTGCAGTTTTCAATCTTATGATGCAATGTTTCAGTGTTCTGAGGATTTTGTGGTTTTGGGTTTTCAGTGTTTTGGTCTCAGTATTTTGAAGTTCAATGTTATGAGATTTCAGTGTTTTGAAGTAGACCCATAGGGTAAGCAGTTAATGGTTTGGACTCTTTCTCTGTGAAAGTAATGTTCTGGAAGAAAATAGGCCTGCAATGGAAGATTCATGTTTTGCTACTTCGACTGAAAGAGTGAGAGTAGAAAAGACTACAAAAGAAAGTGGATTATATGAAAAGGAAGGTGCAAGAGCAAAAATACTGTTTTTTTAGGGAAGAACAAAGTACAGCTGAATCTCCCAATACAGATACAGCACCCAGTGAGATCTGTGAGCAGAGGAAGGACTCTGAAGAGGGGACTGATCAGAGAACCAGCCACACCAATGCAGATGGAACCAAATGCACCTATGAAGGTAGGACCAGTAACTCGAATCAAAAATAATTAAATGTTGTTGGACATACTGTGGTTAATTTATCTAGTGTACAGTTCCAAGATGCTAAACTGAAAGTTCTGGACAGAGGCTTAAAATTTATTCTATCAAAGGATGAATGTCTGAATGACTGTTTAACTGACCTTTGATTATTTGTGAGAAATTTGGACATGAAACTTATGATGTGTTGTTGTCCTATCTCACCTTCATTCTTACCAGGATGGGTTCAGATCCGATCCTTGGATCCGACTCGGCCTTATATACATGCTCGAAGTCTTCCACTAACTCATGGCTAAACCCTATCCCAGCATGCACTAGGAAAGCTTCCCAGATCTCAATTGCAGGTAAACAAGATCAGGTGCTTTCTACTGGCCCTGGTTAAGTATACTCCTTTATTGTTATAACTGCTATTGAGAATTGCTCATTTCTAATTATGCATGGCAGTAGTCTTGGCTCACTTGAGGATTCCAGGTGTTTCCATATTTTGATGACTGGCTCCTAACCACCACCACTGAGCATCTACTAATAAAATGCGAAACACCACCTTGCAGCTCTGCTCTCACCTGTGATTACAATAAATTACGAGAAATCTGCCTTGCTGCCTTCTCAGCGTGTCATTTTTATAGGAGCTGAATTGGACACAACAAGAAATGATGGCCAGACTTCCTCCAGAAAGAGTTCTATGAAATCAGGTTTTAAATCTTCTTACAAGGGAAAAAGTCACAAGCAAGGACAGTCCTAAAAGTCTTGGCGACCATGGCAGCAGCAATAACTTTGATCCCATTAGCATGCCTACACATAAGGATTCTCTAGTGGTTACTGTTCACTCAGTGGTCGATGCAGGAACTGCCTATGTCCCTCAAAATATTGATAACTGAATCTTGCAAAAAAGACCTTTGATGGTGGCTTTACTCCACTCATGATGCTGGGCTGACCATTTGTACTTCTCCGATCATTAGCCACAGTGACAACGGATGCCTTTCAGATAGGGGGGGGGGCATTATCTGGGAAAAACAGTCCAAGGCACTTGGCAGGATCACGAGGCCCGTTTGCACATCAATGTCCTAGAGATGAGAGCAGTGCTACTGGCATTGCAAGCATTCCAGGACACACTTCCGCTGGGAACTATTGCTATACAGACAGACAACATGTTAGTTGTATGGTATATAAACAAACAAGGAGGAACCAGATTGCTCCCTTTGTCGAGAGGCCCTAAGAGTATGGGAGTGGGCAACCTCCTCCCAATGATTTCTGATAGCAACGTATATCCCAGGGAAATCCATTGTGATAGCAGATAGACTCAGCAGAGCAATTCCGATGCCTTAAGAGTGGTCCTTAAAACAGGAAGTAGCAGAAAAGATTTTCTGCAAATGGGGCCAGCCTTGCTGCAACCTTTTTGCGACATCCATGAATGCCAAATGCAGCAGCTATTTCGCCCTCCCTCCGGGCGAGTCACCAAGGGATGCCCTCGTTCACGATTGGCCCTCGGGTCTCCTATACACCTTCTCTCCCTTCCCTTTAATACCCAAAGTTCTGCAGAAAGCCAATTGCTTTGGCAAGGACTTGATACTCATCGCCCAATATTGGCCTCGTCAAATCTGTTTCCTCTTCCTGAGGCCTCATCTTCGGGAGGAGCCTTGGATTCTGGACCCAGTTCCAGACCTTCTGACTCATGCATCAGGAACGCTCCATCCTTCCCTTCAAACTCTCAAATTAACAGCTTGGCTGCTCCAATTCCAACCTTAGCCAGGTTTCCTGACTTTTCTACATCAGTTAAACACATCCTAATTTCTTCTCGTAAGGCTTCAGCGAGAAGAATGTATAGAAGCAAATAGAAAAGATTCTCATTATGGGCCTCTGATAGTCATATTGACCTGTTTTCTGCCCCAGTCAATTCCATACTAGACGTCTTGGCAAAACTTTTTAATGAAGGTGCAGCTGCAGCAACCATTAGAGTTCAGCTAGCAGCAATATCCATTTTCCATTTAGGTGAATCCGGCATCAATTTTATGTCTCACAGACTACGCAAAGTCTTTCTTAAATGTGCTTTATTATTAAGATCACCTTTAAAAGACTGTCCAGTACCATGGGATTTAAATTTTGTCTTGCCTCATTTAATTTTTCCCCCGTACGAACCAGCGTCATCTTGTGAACTGACATGGAAAACTGTTTTTATGGCAATTACTTCTGCTAGAAGTGTGTCAGAGCTGCAAGCCTGGTCATTAAAGCCCCCCCTACTTGCTGTTCCATAGAGACAGGGTCTCCTTATGAATAAAGCCTTCCTTTTTGCCAAAAGTATGTTCAGAATCAAATTTGAACCAATCCATAGAACTGCCAGTCTTTTATCCAAGTTACGAGAATAAAGCAGAATACATGTTAAACCAATTGGATGTACATAGACAATTGCGTTTCTGCTTACACAGGACTAAGGACTTCAGAAAATCTAACCAACTATTTATATCGTATTCAAAGAAAGTTTCCCCAGTCTCCAAAGTGACAGTTTCAAAATGGCTTTCACATTGTATAACTTTTGTTTAATAAATCTGAAAACAGAGATATTCCCCACAGAGTTGAAGCCCACTCTACAAGAGCCATTGCAACCTCTTCTGCTTTTATGGCTAGATTACCAATTGATACCATTTGTGCTGTGGCAACGTGGGCAAGACCTCATACCTTTATCACGCATTACAAAGTCAATTTGGTCTCCAGGAACAGGGCCTCTTTTGGTTCCACGATTCTGAAGAATATTCTCCCTTGAGCCACCCAAGAAAGATGGTGCTAGGGAAGCTTATCCCATCCTGGTAAGAATGAAGGCGAGATAGGACAACAAAACATAAAGAAGTAATGTACTCACCATAACGTTCCATGTGTGTTGTCCATTTTCACCTTCATTCTTACATCCCACCCTCCTTCTCCCCAGCCTTTTTACTCCTGGAAGACCGAGTTGGTGCAATTGGATATTATTAATTTCTCACCTTCTTTACTGTTCTCTAAGGTATTAAACTGCCTTTATTTTGTATTCTTTTATTACAACTGCAAACAAGATCTGGGGAGCTTTCCTTGTGCATGCTGTGATAGGGTTTAGCCACGGGATAGTGGAAGACCACGAGCTTGTATACAAGGCCGAGTCAGATCTGAGGATCGGATCCGAACCCATCCTGGTAAGAATGAAGGCGAAGATGGACAACACACATGGAACGTTATGGAGAGTACATGACGTCTTTTTTTTTAGAAATGAGAGTGGCTGTTATGACGGGACATTGAAGAGAAAGCCAGTACTTTTATACCTAATAGCTCTTCTACAGTTAATGCTTTTTTTTTTTGAATGTGTG
Organism: Protopterus annectens; assembly: GCF_019279795.1. Classification (NCBI taxonomy): domain Eukaryota; kingdom Metazoa; phylum Chordata; order Ceratodontiformes; family Protopteridae; genus Protopterus; species Protopterus annectens. The sequence goes on along the minus strand of NC_056725.1, from coordinate 594,127,484 downwards.
AAAATATTTGATTTGTTTTTTAAGAAAAAAGCTAACCATTATTTTAACTTGGGTAATGATGAAAGGAAAGCATTACTTAATTTGAGTCTTAGAAATTATAAAGGAGGAAAAACTGTACTAATCGATGTAATAAAATACAGTCAGCTTATGTTAGAACTTTTGGAAGACAACAGTATCAAAAGAATTAATATAAATGATATAAATAGCATGATTTATAAGGTAAAATCGTTTTTGTATGATTGTTTGATGGAAGGTACAGCCACACCAGCCTTATATAATTATTTATATATCCCTCACCCTGTCAGCCCTATAATATATGGCCTTATTAAAAAACATAAGCACTTATCCTCCCCACCCATGAGACTTATAGTATTGGGAGGAAAATGGGTAACTGCAAATATATCAAAATATCTTGAACAGCAACTGAAACCAATGTTAAGATTTAGTAACAGTTTTATAAGCTATACTAGCGATTTTCTTGTTGCTGTGAAAAGCCATCTGAGTGCCAATCAGATAAATGGTATTTTACTAGTGACAATGGATATTAAATCTCTGTTTACTATTATTTCTAATGATATTGGTATTCAGTATGTAAGAGAGCTGTTAGTTCTTCATAGGGACTGCTTGCCAAATAAAATCTCATCTGTTTGCTCTATGTTAGAGATAGTACTAGAAGACAACGTATTTTCCTTTGGAGAGGTTTCTATCACCAGTTACTGCGAGAGGCTATGGGAACCCCAGTGGTAAATAGTTATGCTAATTTGGTGTTAAGGTGGGAAGGACTTTATATTTATGATTTAACTACATCATGTGTTACTTTTAAGAGAAGTCAGTTAAAATTTCACAAAAGGTTTGTGGATGACATCTTCCTTCTTTGGGAGGGTGATAGTAGATCCTTAGAAACCTTTGTATAAGAATTACATGAAACCACAGCATTTCTTGAGTTCGATTTAAAGTTTTCAAAACAAAATATTAATTTTTTGGATATTGCATTATATATTGTTAATGAGGAGCTGCATACATCGATATATAGAAAAAAATGTTCAGGCGACTAGATATGTTCATGCTAATAGTATGCACCCCGACATGTTTATAAAGGGGATGTGAAAAGTCAAATGCTACTCACTAGCAGGTTAAATACTATAGAAGAAGGGTTCAGAAAGGAAATAGAACATATGCCAAATTACTTTAACTTTAGAGGGCATGACATCACTTTTGTTAAGGAGAATATCGAATATTTGGTGTCTGAATGTGATGGAATGGCTTGTCCATATTTCTAGAACAGTCAACCTATAGTTAGTAATAAAGATTTAATGGCTAATAGGAACTGGTGTCTTAGCTGTATTACAAAATATAATAGGCATACACAACAAATAAAGAATATTATAGAGAAAAATTGGACTGTATTATGCTCAGATAATGAACTTTGTAAGATTATTACAGAAAGACCATGTTTTGTATATAAAAAGGATAAAAACCTTAAGCAGTTGCTGTGTTACAAGGATTTTAAGTGCAATAGATGAAAACAAAACATAGTAAGAAACAGACTATTTTCTGCTATAGCTGTAGCTTTTGTAAGTATGTAAACACTGATGTAGAATTTATGCACCCAATTTCTAAAAAGAATTTTGTTTTTCAAACATTTGCTACTTGTCACACTGAAACTGTGATTTACCTTGCTAATTGTGGGAAATGTTCAGGCTTCTATATAGGTAAAACGAATAATAAGCTAAAAGACAGGATAGCATCACATATGTCAGAGATGCATAGAAAATTAGATACAAATGCTTTATATAAGGACATCCAGTGTTATGGAAATGAATATTTCTTTAAGTTTAGAGTACTACAAAAGATAGACTTGAGTCATAGGGGTGGGGATATGGTTACTTTTACAGAAGCAGTGGAATACATATGGATAAATTATTTTAGGGCAGATGCGCCACCTGGTTTAAATATGATAAATAGTATTAAGCCTATACTTAAGTTAAATGTTCTGTTATTTAATGTATGAGAATTTTTATATTGTTCTTAGATTGTTTTGTTATGTCATGTGGTTTTATTGGTGATTAAAGGGTTAACTTTTACTGAATTAGTTTCAGTTGGTAGGTTGACTATGATTTTAAATGGTTATATAAATGCTGAATTGATGTTTTAAACTACTGCAATGAGAAAGAGTCTTGTACTCGAAAGCTTTGCAGTGTTGCAGTTTATCAAATAAACTTGTTACTTTGCGAGACGGTCAGTCTTTTTGGTTCGTTGTTTTCCTTTTCGGAGTCCAAGAGAAAGTAGCTTCCCAGTTAGCCACCCTGGAGTCTGTGACAATTCATCCATGTGGCTGATTGCTAATACTGTCAAAGCGACGTGCAGATCAACGGATACAGGCATAGCCATAAGGAGGCATGCCTGGATGCGCCTATGTGACTTGGCAGAACCATTCCAGTCTTCCTTCACCAGTGCTCCTTTTGACGGAACTTCTTTGTTTGGCCTTGAAGACGTTAGCCAGATATGAGAAGGATGGTAAGACCGTTTCTGCTGTGAGTGTACATTTCTCCACCCCCCCCCCCAGAAGTTCTTTTACAGGAACCAAAGGAGTGGTGGAAAAATATGGTTCAAAAAATCCCAAGGGCCTTTCCAAGACACGCATAGACAGACTTCTCCCGGGGCAGGGGGGAGCCAAAATGGAAGACACCGTCCTTGCAGCAGAGTTGGTCTGCAAAGTCAAGGCTTTAGGGATTCCTTCCCATGGAAGCCCTTTCAGCTTTCCTAAAGTGAGGCCTGATTGTCTTCCTCTGGAGGCAGTCACAGGATGCTTACCCTTGCACCTAAATGCCTGGCTAAATTTAACAACAGTTTCCTGGGTGCAGTAGACCATTTCTAGTGGCTGTATCATTCCCTTTTCTCACCAGCCTCCTCTACTCAAGGAAAATCCCCAATGTTCTGCCCAATTAGAGGGCTTCAGCAGTGCAAATGTCCGAAAACTGCTGGACAAAAGAGTCATCCAACAAGTCCCGCCAGACCAGAAAGGATTTGGAACCTACTCAAAATTATTTTTAGTGCCAAAAAAGACAGGGGACTGGAGACCCATTTTGGATCTCAGTGTGCTGAACAAATCAGTTCTTTAAACAACATTCTGGATGGTCATGGTACAGTCTATTCTTCCCTTTCTGAAGAAAGACAACAGGATGTGCTCAATAGATCTTCAGGATGTGTACTACCATATAAAGATGGATAAATGCTCCAGAAAGTTCCTCCGCTTCTGGCTGGCAGCCAGTCATTACCAATTCAGAGTACTGCCCTTTGGTCTCACCACAGCCCCCAGGGTATTCGTCAAATGCATGGCAGTAGTAGCAGCTCACTTAAGACTATAGGGATTCCAAGTGTTTCCATACTTGGACATCTGGCTCATAACTGCTTTGACCAGGCATCAGTTAATTATAGCCAGAGATTGCACTCTCGATATCTGCTCCCATCTGGGGATTACGGTTAATCTCAAAAAATCACATTTAACGTCAATGCAGAATTTAGAAGTCATAGATGCTGTACTAAATACTCAAACAACAATAGCATGCCTTTCTCTAGAAAGACTTCAAAGAATAATGGTTCAAAAGATAAGTTAAGATAAGATAACCACTATACGAAACACTTGAGGAAATCAGGCTCTGCACAGATCACGTAACAGCAAATTTTCTGTTTATTAATCCACAGGGAACACACGCTCTTAACGCTTAAAAAGACAATACGTTTTTGATTATGAATCTTCCTCAGAAAGCAATATAAAACACACTAGTCTTCATCCTGAATCTTAATTAATTATAACTTAATTGAATAATCTAATTTAATTAAGCATTTAATGAGCCCTTTTCAAATATACAATACAAAAAAAGACACACACACAAAGCCCACGATAAGCTATATGCTTATATAGAACAACACGGAATACTAAAAACTATATAACAGTGCAAGCCAAGCATGCTATCCAACTAAATAATTATTTTAAGGATAGTTTTGACTAGAAAAATGACTTTGTTTGCCTCCAAATAAATAAATTAATTAATTAATTAAATTATTTCCAAGGCATTAAGGAATCATACTAAAAGTTCAAAAAGGCGCCATCTGGTGTTTGAAATTAAACAAAGCATCTATAAAAAATTCCTAATATGATATTAGGGCCAACTACATCTTAGTTTACATGATATTACTAAAATATGGATGGTATACTTAAAAAATGTAATATAATTTACATAATGAATATATATAATAAATAATACCATATAAAAATATATATAAAGATAAGATAAGTTCAAAAGATAATCCGCTGAAAGAGAATGTCGGCCTGACTAGTCTTGCAAAACTCTAGGGTTGATGACAGCTGCAGTAACTCTAGTACCTTTGGCCAGGTTACATATGAGAATTCTGCAATGGCTTCTAGCTTCCCAGTGGTCTATCCTCCACCAGCTCTTGTCACACCAAATCCTAATAACCAATTGTTGCAAAAACGGATCTTCTTTGATGCATATATTCCAAACAAATTCTCCACGGTTGTCCCTTAGTTCTTCCAGAGCCCATGGCCATGGTGACCACGGATGTCTCCCTGATGGGGTCAGGGGGCATTATCTGGGCAAGACGGTCCAAGGCACTTAGTCCCCGTTAGAGGCCAACTTGCACATCAGTGTCCTGGTGCGGTGCTTCTTGCATTGCAGGCCTTTCAGACAGCTCTTCCTCAGGGGACTATTGCAATTCAAACAGATATGTCAGTCTTTTGGTATATCAGCAGGCAGGGAGGAAGCAAGTCTGACCCCCTTTGTTGGGAAGCCCTCAGAGTGTGGCAGTGAGCAATATCTTCCAACAGCTTTCTAATAGCAATGCACATTTCGGGGAGTTCCAGTATGATTGCAGACAAGCTGAGCAGATGCATTATTCAGCTTCATGAGTGGTCTCTCAATCTATAAGTGGCGAAAATGATATTCCATCATTGGGGTGAACCTTGCTGCTACCTGTTTGCTTCTCCCCTAAACAAGTGTAGCAATTACTTCGCCCCGATTTCCTCTCCAGGGAAGTCAGCCAGAGACCCTGTCCTCCACAGTTGATCCCCCAGTCTCCTGTATGCCTTTCCCCTGATACCTCTAATTCTGAAATTTTTACAGAAAGCACTCGGGTTGAAAACCACAGTAATCTTCATTGCACCCTTTCGGCCTTGAGAGATTTGGTTCCCCTTTCTTTGGCCTTATCTGATTCGACAACCTTGGATTCTGGACCCAGTTCCAAAACGTCTTTCCCATCCAGACGGTCTTGTTCACCCAGACATTTTGAATCTCAAGCTGACTTGGTGGTTCCTCCAGTTCCATTAGTTGCCAAGTGTCCTAATATTTCCTCCCCAGTATGCCTCAACCTCTTGTTGGCTCCTAAACCTTCCACTCAAAAACTATACTCCAGTAAATGGAAGAGAGTCAGCATATGGGCCCATGAAAAACAAATTAATCCCTTTCCTGCTTCCATAGAGCATATTTTAGACTTTTTGGCTTCTTTTTTCAATGCTGGAACTTCCCCTTCCATCATCAGATTACAATTGGCTGCAGTTTCTAATTTTCATGATGGTTTAGAAGAACGTCCTTTAGCCTCTCGTAAACTTTGTAAATCATTCCTAACAGGCACACATTTGTTAACCCCCCCTCCCGTTTTAAAGATCCCCACTCCTCCTTGGGATCTGAACTTAGTACTACAGGCCATAATACATTCCCCTTTTCAACCCTCTGCGGAATGTGACCTGAAGTTTTTATCTTGGAAGCCATTGTTTTTAGTAGCCATTACTTCCACAAGGAGAATTTCAGAGATCCAGGCCTTATCGTCTGCACCTCCTTATCTGATTTTCCACAAGGATAGTCTCCTTATGAACAAACCCCTCTTTTCTTCCCAAGGTAGTATCAGAGGCTAACATCAATCAGACGATTAATTTGCTAGTTTTCTTCCCAAGTCATTCCAGCAACGGAGAATATAGTTTACATTTACTAGATGTTCATAAACAATTACGTTTCTACCTTCACAGAACAAAAGACATTAGGAAATCAAGTCAACTGTGATTCCTTTTCCAGTACAAAGTTGGGTAAAGCAGTCGGCAAGATTACTCACACTAAATGATTGAAAGACTGCATTTTATTTATTTATGATAAGAATAAATTAACCTTGCCTAAGCCTGTAAAAGCACATTCTACAGGGTCTATAGCCACTTCAGCAGTTTTCCAATCTAGCACTTCAGTGGGTGGTGTATGTGCAGCAGCTTCTTGGGCCTCTCCCTATACTATTACAATCATTACAAACTGGACTTGGTCTCTAGGGGAAGATCATCCTTTGGCTCATGCTCAGGAATATCCTTCCATTAGTCCACCCAAGATTTTAGGTAGCTAGGGGCACTGTCCCATCTGTCAAGGATAAAATGAAGATTGACAACATCAGATAAGAAGTTATGTACTTAGCATAACATTCCATCTGTGTTGTCTGTCTTCATTTATCCTTGACTCCCCCCCCCCCCCCCAATCCCCTGACCTCAAAAAAATTTTGGGTGGAGCGGATCATTTTTCCTTGAAATACTACAATTTTTCAAGTGCCTTAGATATAGCTTCCATTCGGGCTACTTTTCTATTTATATAGTGGATATAAAAAATGTACACACCCCTGTTAAAATGCCAGGTTTTTGTGATATAAAAAAATGAGACCACAATAAATCATTACAAAACTTTTCCCACCTTTAATGTGACCTATAACCTGTACAATTCAATTGAAAAACAAACAAATCTGTTAGGGGGGAAAAAAAAAACGTACAATAAGCTGGTTGCATTAGTGTGCGCACCCTTATACTAATACTTTGTTAAAGCACCTTTTGATTTAATTACAGCAAACAGTCTTCTTGGGTAGGAGTCTATCAGCATGGCATATCTTCACTTGGCAATATTTGCCCACTCTTCCTTGCAAAAGCTCTCCAAATTTGTCATATTGCGAGGGCATCTCTTGTCCACAGCCGTCTTCAGGTCACCCCACAGATTTTTTATTGGATTTAGATCTTGGCTCTGGCTCTGATATTCCACAACTTTAATTTTCTTCTGGTGAAGCTATTATTTTGTTGATTTGGATGTATACTTCCTGTCATTGTCATGTTGAAAGGTGAAATTCCATTCATCTTCAGCTTTCTAGCAGACGCCTGGCGGCTTTGGGCCAAAAGTAACTGGTATTTGTAACCTTTCATAATTCCCTCAACCTTGACTAATGCCCCAGTTCCTTTTGAAGAAAAGCAATCCCAAAGCATGATACTGCCACCACCATGCTTCACCGTAGGGATGGTGTTCTTTTGATGATGCAGAGTTTTTGTGCCAAACATACCTTTTGGAATTGTGGCCAGAAAGTTCAACCTTGGTCTCATCAGACCATAACACATTTTCCCACATGCTTTTGGGAGACTTGATGTATTGTTTTGCAAAATTTGCGAACCTAGATGTTTTTCTGTGTAAGAAAAGGCTTCCGTCTTGCAATCCTACCCCATAGTCCAGACATATGGAGAATACGGGAGATTGTTGCCACATGCAGTACACGATCAGTACTTGCCAGAAATTCCTGCAGCTCCTTCAGTGTTGCTGTAAGGTCTCTTTGTAGCCTCCCTGATCAGTTTTCATCTTGTCTTTTCATCAATTTTGGAGGGACGTCCAGTTGTTTGCAATGTCACTGTTGTCCCATATTTTCTCCACTTTTTGATGACTGTCTTCACTGTATTCCATGGTATATCCAATGCTGTGGAAAATATTTTGTACCCTTCTCCTGACTGATACCTTTCAACAATGAGATCCCTTTGATGCTTTGCAAGTTCTCTGCGAACCATGGCTTTTGCTGTAGCAGGCAACTGAGGAAATGTCAGGAAAATCCTACTAGGACAGCTGAACTTTATTTGAGGTTAATAAGAGTCTCTTTAATTGATGGCAGGTGTGTACCCAAGAAGACTGAATGCTGTAATTAAATCAAAAGGTGCTTCAACAAAGTATTAGTTTAAGGGTGCTCACACTTACACAACCAGCTTATTGTACATTTTTATTTTTTACCTTAACAGATTTGTTTGTTTTTCGATTGAATTGTACAGGTTATAGGTCACCTTAAAGGTAGGAAAGGTTTTGAAATGATTTATTGTGGTCTAAATTTTTTTTTTTGTATCACAAAAACCTGGCATTTTAATAGGGGTTTGTACACTTTTTATATCCACTGTGTGTGTGTGTGTGTATGTGTGTGTGTGTGTGTATATATATATATATATATATATATATATATATATATATGTGTGTGTGTGTGTATATATGTGTATGTGTGTGTGTATATATATATATATATATATATATGTTCTTATGTTTATTTTTTGCAAACTCAGTCTGAGGTAATTGAGAGAGAGGGATTGTGGGTAGAGGTGAAGCTTGAGAGTTTTTGACTGGTGCGAGCTGTAGTAACGGCTGAGTCTGTTGCGATACTGGAACCGAACCCCCCCTCTGTCAAGGATACATGAAGATAGATAGCACAGATGGAACGTTATGGTAAGTACACAACTTCTTTTCCATATATCAGAGAGATGCTGACAGATCCTATCCTTAAGTCTTCTGTTAGTTTTACCTATATAGAAGGCATTGTGTGAATTATAAACTGACATATATACAATATTCTTAGTGTTACATGTTCCATGGGTCCTCAGTGGAAATTTTTTTGTGAAACATGATGTTCATCGTGTTACCCTGCTGCAGTCATCACACTTGGGTTATCCTGTCGTCAGGCGGTCCCACAGTCGGCTGGAATTCCAAAGTCTTGGTCCGGCGTCGGTTGCTGTCGCTTCTTCCCTGACGTCAGTGCGCCAGGGGTATATATAATGCATCCGACGCCATTTTTTCAGTCTTTCTTGCCGCGTGGTGCCCAAAGCAGAAGCAGTTTGCAAGTGCCAGTCGGCCGACTCCTGAGATTTTCGAAGTCGAATTTCAGATCCGAAGTCTTCAATAAAGCTAAGTACCCCATTGGGGAAACTTTTCTTGCCTAAGACCGATGTCAGAAAAAGTTAACAGTTGTATTTCTTGTGGGAAGCAAACACTTCATAAGGATTTTCATTCTTACTGCATACCTTGCCTAGGCCCAGACCACGACGTCACTAGTTGTCATTTTTGTGCTAGGTTTAATAAGCGTACTATAAAAAGACGCTTTGATTTCGCACAACACTACTTCGTTAGAAAATTTAACTACAATATGCCTTCGGAGCAACCGACTACCGGCGTGCACAAAAAATGCAAGGATAAGGACAGGCAGCCTAGACCCAAGCCAGACTCCGAGGCCTCGGCTGGTCCGGTCTCCGGTCTTCAGTGAGGCTCCGACGCAGCCCCTGACTACTGCAGACCTGGAACCCGAGACTGCTTCGGAACTTTTGGCGGAAAGTACTAGGCCTTTGCAGCCATTTTGTTTAGCCCCTACCGACGACACTGCTGAAAAAGATGTCGGTGCTGTAGAAACACCTTCGGTTTCTGAAGGCGTCTTCAGACTGACGACGCTCACCATAAAAACGTATCCTAAGACCTCCTATTAAACCAAAAAAGACTGCACTTCAGTCCCCTGTTCAAGGCCCCATGCCTAAGAAACAGATACTCAAAATGGCTGAAGATTTGATCTCTTTAATCAGGGGTTCCCAACCCCCTCCCGACAAAAGGCCTAGACAAGAGGTAGATTATGCCTCCTCTGAACAAGTTTCTATTTTCTCAGGCTCCTCTGAGGACCAAGATTACTCCTTCTCCCCTTATGAAGATTCTGATGCTGAGGATTATATTCCTTCAGCTTCTCCTCCTGAAGACTACTCCTTTGGGGAAACTTTGCACACTATGAGGGAACATTTTCACTGGGAAGGTCAGGACTACTCTGACTCAAAGAAAAGGCTCAGAGAGTTTTATTTTACTCCCCCAGCACAGACCACTTGCCATCCCCCCAGTTTTAGACATTGTGGATGATGTTTACTTAGAATCCAGTTTGAACCCAGATTCTCTGCCTCCTGCTCTGGCCAAACCTGATGGATACTACAGAGTGCCTGATTCCCACAAATTTCTTTATAAAAGTCCTGTTGCTGATCCAGAGACCATCTCCCAGGGTCCCAAAGGGGCTAAGGCTTCTATGGCTAAAAATCCTGTACCCTCTGAAAGGGACTCCAGAGCACTAGACAGGTGGGGGAAAAAGGTTTACACCTCAGCCACTCTAGCTATGAGGGCACTAAATTGCCAGTTTCACATGCTAAAATATCAGCAATTCCTAATGTCTCAGTTAAAACAAAAAATGAGCACACTTCCTCAACAGTCTGAATTGAAAGAAATGCAGGATCTGTTGCATGCAACTGAACAGGTGGGCAAACATACTTTACAATGTGGGTTTGATTCTTTGAAGGCTTCCTGCAGAGCAGCTGTCACTGGGTCTGTTATACGTAGGCATGCTTGGTTAAAGGAACAAACTCTGCCTGATCATGTTAAAGCAAAGCTTCTAGATGCTCCCTTACAGCAGGATGTTCTTTTTGGAGTTAAAGCAGAAGAAGTATTAAAGAAAATGGAGGATAAGGCAAAATCTATGCAGACAGTCAAAGATTTCCTACAGGTACAGCCCTCTCGCTTCAGCAGAAATTGGCCAACAAAAAATTGGTCCTTTCCAGCTACTGACAGACCACAGAGGGGTAAATACAGACGTCCAAGAGGCAGAGGACAACCACAAGCCCAGTACAAACCTCGACAATGGGGCACTGCAGCACAGAAGGGAGGAGAAGACAGGTCCCAAACTACCAGAAGGCAAACTCAATGACTTGCACCTCATCTGGCCAAGCAACACTCTCTTGGCAGCCCCCTTGGGAGGAAAACTCGCTCTTTTTTCAGACAACTGGCACATTGTCACAAAGGACAAATGGGTCCTAGACATAATTTCACGAGGATACAGATTCCATTTCCACACCTTGCCAACGAAAATAGGAATGCCAAACCTGCCACAAAATCAATGGGCAGAGGCACAAAAACAAATCACAGCTCTCATGGACATGAGAGCCATTCAACTGGTACCTACTCGAGAGCAAGGCCAAGGATTTTACTCAAGACTCTTTCTAGTTCCCAGAAAGGACAATGCCTGGAGACCAATTCTGGGCCTTTCAATTCTAAACACCTTCTTACAAGTACCCAAATTCAAGATGCTAACACAACAGCAGCTTCTTCCCATGTTGGGCAAGAAAGCATGGCTAGTAACGTTGGACCTCAAGGAGGCATACCTGCATGTCCCTATCAGACAAAGTTGCAGAAGATACCTCCGTTTCATTGCAGGTTCAACCCGTTACCAATTTTCTGCACTGCCCTTTGGCTTATCTACTGCGCCCAGGGACTTCACAAAATGCCTGGCACCAGTAATTGCATGCTGCAGACAAAGAGGAATTCAAATATACCCATACCTGGACGACTGCCTCATACAAGCAGAAAGCAAGGACATCCTCTTACAACATCTGGCTTTTGTAAAACATCTTCTAAGTTGCCTGGGGTACAAAGTAAACGAAAAGAAATCAAAACTAGTACCCTCACAAAATATGTCATTCCAGGGTGCCAGCTTGAATACAATGGCCCAGAAGGCTTATCTGACGCCAGACAAACAACTACAACTGACTCAATATTTCAAAACAATGGCAACAAAGACCCAACTACCTGCAAGAAAAATTCTGCAGGCCTTGGGCTTCATGGCATCTTGCATACTACTAATACCATTTGCAAAGCTGCATATGAGGAAATTACAGTGGTACCTAAAAAGCGTATGGTCTCAACACAGCCACAACTTGGACACAATATCTCTCATTCCCTGCCTACAACAGGAGTTTCTATGGTGGTCACTGGCATGTCACCTCAACAAGGGTAAGCCTTTCACCTTGCCCCCAGCCAGGCAAACTATCACAACAGATGCTTCGGACTACGCCTGGGGGCACACATGGCAGGGCAGTGCGTTCAAGGCGTATGGACTGCAGATCAAAGGAATCTGCACATCAATCAAAAAGAGATGCTAGCTGTACAGAATGCTCTGACAGCCTTCAAGAATCTATTACATCCAGGACAACTTACAGTAAGGACGGACAACACCACAGTAATGTGGTACATAAACAAGGGGGTGCACACTGCTACCCTCTATGCAGGCAAGCAGTGACCTTGTGGAACACAGCTCTGGCTTACCAAGTTCAGTTACAAGCTCAATTCCTGCCAGGACAAAAGAACACATTGGCAGACGACCTCAGCAGAAACATCATGGATCCCCACAAGTGGAAACTGGATCCACAAGTATTTGCAATGATAACTCAAAAATGGGGCCTTCCAGACATAGACCTGTTTGCCAGTCCTCAAAACTATCAACTGACAAAATTTTGTACAAGGGCACTTCACCATCAAGCTTGGAAAGTGGACGCACTCTCATTTGGAAAAACCTGACAAGTATATGCCTTCCCTCCATTGCCTCTCCTCTCAAAGGTGCTTCTGAAAGTCAGAAAGGAGAGACCACGACTGATACTCATAGCCCCAGACTGTCCACACCATCACTGGTACCCACTATTGAGGAATATGGCCCAGGGCCCACCTTGGATCTTACCACAAATTGCCCATTTGCTCACACAGCAAAACAATCAGATTCTTCACAGCCAGCTAAAAACCTTAAATCTGGCTGTATGGCATATCACCCAAACGTCCAGCCAGCTCCTCTTTCCCAAGCAGTTATGGATGTTATTCTGGAAGCTAGGAGGCCCAGCACCAGGAAGGCCTATTCGGATAAATGGAAATGGTTTTGTGCCTGGAACAAAGCTAAAGGCCAAAACACGCTTCAGCCTCACATGCCTATGATTCTACAGTATTTAACTGAGATGTTGCACAAAGGACTTTCTTTTTCTTCCATTAAAATCCATGCATCAGCTATTTCAGCCCACTACAACACGGAACCACCCTTATTTTCGCATCCACTTCTAAGGCAGTTCCTCAGAGTGGCAAAAAACATTAGGCTCCCCAGGAGAGCACCTACACCAACATGGGACCTAAATTTTGTTCTGGAAAAACTTACGCTACCTCCCTTTGAACCAGCTTTCTCTGCAGAACTACAGTTCCTATCATGGAAGACTGCCCTGTTAGCAATAACTTCAGCTACAAGAGTCTCAGAGCTGCAGGCACTAATGGCAGTGGAACCTTTCCTCATTTTCCATCAAGACAGAGTTTCTGTACAAACTAATCCTTCCTTCATGCCTAAGGTGGTTTCCAGTGTGTCTTTAAATCAAACCATTCACTTACCCACCTTCTTCCCAAACCCACATAACCAAGGAGAAAGACTCCTGCATTCCTTGGAAATTCACAGGCAACTTTGCTACTACTTGGACAAAACTAAGGCTTTCAGAAATTCTGACCAGCTCTTTGTATCCTATGCTACAGTTTCTCAAGGGAAGGCTATATCAAAACAAACCATTTCCAAATGGATAGGACATAGCATTCGTTTCTGCTATACCCATCATGGAAAACCAGTTCCTGCTACCATTAGGCCCCACTCTACCAGGGCAACAGTTACATCTACAGCCTTCCTCAGGGGGGGGTTCCAACCAAGGAGATTTTGGAAGCTGCAACTTGGAGTTCAGTACACACCTTTACCAAACACTATCACTTACCACTTTACTCTAAGACTAGAGCTGGCTTCGCCACTGCAGTTCTGCAGGGCCTTCTATCCTCCTCTAACCCTCTATAACTCCTCCACCCATCCATAGCTTTGGGATTCTACCCAAGTGTGATGACTGCAGCAGGGTAACACGATGAACATAGTACAGTTTTGTACCTACCATAAATGTAGATGTTCGAGTGTACACCCTGCTGCAGTCCAGGTTACCCTGCCTCCATCCCCTCGAGTCTAACTGGCTAAATCTCTACAATACCTTCCTGATGTATTTGCTTATAGCTGGAGGGATTTTGTGTTTGTGCAAAAATTACTTAATTTGGTACTAATTACTGACCACTTTTTTGTGGGCACCTGACATCTGGGGCAAGAAAAACTGAAGAAAATGGCATTGGATGCATTATATATACCCCTGGCGCACTGACGTCAGGGAAGAAGCGACAGCAACCGACGCCGGACCAAGACTTTGGAATTCTGTCCGACTGCGGGACCGCCTGACGACAGGATAACCCAAGTGTGATGACTGCAGCAGGGTGTACACTCGAACATCTACATTTATGGTAGGTACAAAACTGTACTTTTCAGTATAAACGTATTTACAAAAGTGGAAAATTGTTACATTTATGAGTTTCTTTTTTGGTTGTAATTTAATTTATAAATATATTCTTCTTGCTCTTTATAGCACAAGATGTTTTTTAAGATTATTATATCTCCTATAGCCAAAGCTAAGATGTTCAGTTTTTATATCTTTAAAAGCTGGAATGTATTGTAACATAAACCAATGTTTCTTAATGATCCCTTGTATTTTATTTATGTTGGGATCGTGTGTAAAAATACACCTAAAGTGTGCAAATCCTTTATGGTATTAGATGTATCTGACTAGACTGTTTTTCTTGGAAGGTAGGGCTTAAGGAGTATTGTATTTTAGTTTGTGTCTCTCTTTTTAACCAGTCTTTAATTTGCTCATTGTATCTTGTGTTTAAAAAAATCTTTAGACATATTTTCAAGTTGCATGTCCATATTCTCTGTTTGCATTTAACCTAGCTACCCTTGAAAACTAGTTTCTGACTATATTGTAAAATTATGTGGAGGGTGCACACTTTGTGTACACAGTTAAGTGTTTTTCGTGACAGTTTTTTTTTTTTTCAAAAGTGTGGTTCCTCGTTTTCCAGTCACACTTACATGAATTGATGACGTCTAAAGCACTATATCTCAGACCCCACCCTGATGGGACTACTGCATATCCTCAAGTCAAGCTTTGCTTGAGTAACCTGGATGCGAGACCTCAGCCTGGTCTGTGACATCAATAGGACTTGTTGGCGAGACAGATTTGTGTCCCAGACACTCCCCCTTTTGTGGAGTAGACTTCCTGTCCATGTAAAGCAGAGTACCTCATTAAACCTTTCTAAGTGCAACCTGGGTAACTGGATTGGGAACAGAAAAATACACCCCTGGGATTCCACCTATGGAATCCTGGACAGTGGCATAGGGTGCTAACATGGGCTAAATTCTTGGCTAGGCTTTTAACTCCCTTTGATCCTATGATATTCTGCAACATAAACAAATGCCATGTGTACTTACTGAGATAATTCTTGCTAATAATGTGTTAGTTCCATGAAAATATTTATAAGCAATGCAGAGGTGTAGCCATGGGAACTCTCATGGCTAATAGTTATGCTAACTTAGTCTTGAACAAATGGGAGCTGGATTTCATTTTATCAGAAAACAATAATTTTATTTTTACAATAGTAATATGTTTTATAGACATTTTGTCGATTACTTGTTTTTAATATGGAAAGGCTATTTAACATTATTTAATTAATTTTTGCCATACTTGCATTCAATAACCAGTTTTCTGAAGCTTAAGCATACTATTCACTTTCCTCAGACTTTTTAGATGTACGATTCTATAAAGGTACTGCTGGAAATATAGAAACCACACTTAAAAAAAAATAAACTGTCAAGAAAAACAAATATCTACATAAACAGAGTATGCACCCTCTACATATTTTTAACAATATATTTAGAGACCAATTTTCAAGGGTAGCTAGGTTAAATACAAACCAATATGGATATGCATCTTGAAAATATGGCTAAAGATTTTTTTAATCAGAGGATACAATGAAGAAGTTACAGACAGGTTAAAGAGAGACATACAAACTTAAAGACAATGCTCATTAAGGCCTACAGGCCTAGAAAAACCGTCTAGTCAAACACATATGTCTAATACCATAAAAGATTTTGCATACTTTAGATGTAGTTTTCCATGTGATACCAAAATAAATAAAATACAAGAGATTGTTAAGAAGCATTGGTTTATGTTACAATACATTCCAGCTGTTAAAGATATAAAAATTGAGCATGTTAGCTTTGGATATAGAAGATGTAACCATCTTAAAAACATCTTGTGCTATAAAGAGCAAGAAAAATATATTAATAAATTAATTACAACCAAAAAGGAACTCCTAAATGTAACAATTGCCAATTTTGTAAATACGTTTATACTGAAACATGCTTCAATCATTCAGTTAAACAAAAATAATTTAAACTGAGGACGTATAGAACATGTAACACTAAGAATATCATATTTATGGCAGTTTGTAATTCACACAATGCCTTCTGTATGGGTAAAACTAATAGAAGACTTAAGGATAGGATCTGTGAGCATCTCTCTGATATGCAGACACAAGTAAATACAAATGCACTTTATAAGCATGTTAAAAATGCTAATAATACATATGAATTCACTTTTTTCATATTACAAATTGTTCCAGAAAGTGTCGGAGGAGGGGACATTAAAATCTATACGAGACGTATTAGAAAATAAATGGGTCATACACTTCAAGGCACAACTACCCCTGGTCTAAATTACAATTTTACCATTAAACCACTTCTGAAGGTGAAACACAATAAAATCAGATAATATTTCTTTTAAGCAATATTTAGGAGTGTTTGTATTTTCACTTTTTGACATTATAAATGGCTTTTAAATGTAAACTACGTTGCACCAATGCACTTCGTCACTTCATGTATACTCTTGTTTTCCAATGCTTCTGCACTAGGTCTGTTTAAGTGCTTGGTACTTTCAATCTACTGATCACATGATTTTAATTAACTAATTGAGATGTGTATTTAAATGA